>NC_134355.1:555235641-555340641 GCF_048569485.1 Anomaloglossus baeobatrachus | reverse complement strand
ATTTAAAAAATAAATACATTTATTAAATATATATATATATATATATATATATATATATATACTAATATTTACATTTTGTAGCTTTTTTGATTTTGTTTCTGTTATTCATTTTGTTTTTATGAATTAAATTAGTAGTACCTAAAGATTTGTAGATTTATACAGATGCAAATCAATTTGAGCAGACTGACAAAGCAAAAGGGAGGCTTCCCATATATCAGACCATCAAGTAGTACAGAAATACTAAGGGGAGACTGTATGGAACTGATCACATTCCATATATCTGGCCAACCAATTTTTTTTTTTTCCCCTTTCGGCATGGTAGTAAAGAGCCTTAAGAGTAAAGGAACAGATCTCATAGTATGGTGTGGGGCTATTCACCTTCATACAGATCATCAGTTGTTGAGTTTGTCCCTTCAAAGAACTGGATCAGGAGATGCTACAAGTTGCACTTTTTTGATCTTTTGATCCAGCCTTTTTTGCAGACCCAATTTCCACGATAAAACACGGACATGTGAACAGGTCCATGGACTCTAATGAGTATGTGTGCTATATGGGAAATCCACAGATAGAACAAGTATGGGAAAAATGGACAACTGAGGCCTGTAGCCAAGAATTTTAAGTTGAGTTTTTCTGTTTTGTTATAGGAACAGAAAACATTATTCATACAAGAAATAGATTCATCACATGCTGGAAATAATTGGTGCCTGATAGGCGACATTGACCATAAAGGTGTTGGGTTTCTGTTAGTATGTTCATCATTTTAGAAAACTAAAAATAAAAAATAGTGTTGCATGAGAGTGAATTCTGATCTATGTACATGTAGATCAGTTTGGATCAGGTCACCTCACTTTTAGCTTAGGACAGGTAGGCTCAATTTCGGCCTCAGGTAGATGGTAGAGTCAGGTAGACACGGTGAAGACTAGAGGTCTGGACCGTGAGTGGAGCCTGGCATAATGAGACAGTTTAAGCCTGGCTGTATTAATGTGAGCGCTATCTGCATATTGGCACTAGAGGGGACAAAAAGTACCAAATGAGCTGGTCAAACATTTGTACAACTTTTCCATGGATGACAAAGGAGCCCCTCCATACATGATCTACACTTGGAGATGAACTTGGGGGACAAAGGAAGGAGAGTCCATTGAAACTCACACTTTAGCTCTGCTCAGACAAAGCTTCAGCTAGAAGCAGCTTGGCATGGACAAAGGAAGGCTTGCCTTTCTTATAATTCAAGGAGAAAAGAGTGAGAAAGCTGCCTCACAAAAGCCTCAGAAAAGACATTATGGGCTTGCAATGAGGGATGAATAATTCAATAGCCACTGCTACTGAGAGTTTTATGGACTCTTTACTAGGGAAGAAAAAAGGACACTTTTACCTACAAAATGTCTCTGGCTGTCATAGGGTGCACCGGACTGGTGAAAAGAGAGTCACTGAACCATTAACCCTTGTGCACCGCATGCATGACTGCGCCATAAGGAGTGCTACAAGGTTGGGTGGATGGACAGATAGACAGAGTCATAGATCGGAAATAAACATGTAGATAGAGAACGAGATAGAGAAATAATTAGAATAGGTGCACTATATATTTTACTATCAGTATGGTATATAAATATATATATATATATATATATATATATATAAATCTCCATACTGTATATCACATGCCGTCTGACCCTGCGCTCACGACAAATGGAGATCATTAGGGGAAAACGAGCGGAGTTAAAAAGGAAACTTTTGTTTGTCTCTGCTTTTGATTTTAGTTCAAGAAGTAGAGAAATCTCCAAAGCCTGAGAAAGAAATGCCACCAGCTCTGAGACGTAATGTTCCCATTTACCAGCGCCGTACATTAACCCTTCATAGTACTCTACTAAACATGACCGGGAAGCTTCTGGCAGGTCCCAATTGTCTTTAGTAGTGCTATGTGCGTATGGTGACCACAAAGATGCATGTTTTTGGTTCCAAAAAACCCCGTATTCCTTGGCATGCATTATTTGCCGCGTTTCACTGTGTTTTTTACCGCGTTTTTTAAGTCAAATCTATTGACTGGAAGGGCTCAAAATGCAGAAAGAATTGACATGCTGCATCTTCATGGTCACCAATAAGATGCAGCCAAAAAAAAAAGCTGCAACGTGCGGACAGCAAAACTGAAATCTCATAGACTTTGCTGGGGAAGGAAATGCATGCAGTTTTGGGAGCAGAACTGCTCCCAAAAAACGCGTAAAAAAAACACGGCAAAAAACCCAGCGTGCGCATAAGGCCTTAACCTGTCAGATTTTATGTGCAGAACAGATGCATTGCTGGCAACAGTTGTCCAATCTGTACACCGTTCATCTGAATGTGCAGAATTCAGGGTCATATTGGTTGGGTAACCGATGGAAAGAGAGGCCAATTCTCCAGTTTCTGCTAAATGGTAATCTTATAGGTTCACAAAAAAGGACAAATGTGAACGTTTCCTCACCCGCTTATTGTGGGCACTTGTTGAGGTTGGTGAGGGGAATGGGGTGCGATGTTTGAAGCAATCTGTTCTTTCCTATGGATATTGTATATGGGGTGTAGGGAACCCCCGGTTGAGCTGAGATTCGCTCCTTACCTATGTAAATGTTATTGGCTTTTTGACTTGCTCATATGGTGAACAGCGGGGTTTTCCGAAGCATTATTTGTGCCTTGTGAACAATACATCACTGGCTCTTTGTTGTCTTTCCTTCTGATGGCCATCACACAGGGTGCGGATTGCTTCTGGCAACGTGAAGTAGAAATCCGTCCAAATAAGAGTTTCGTAATTCCTCAATACAAATTTTATTAACCATGGTGAGCAACATTTACAGATTGTGCCCCCAAATCGGAGAAATGAGCCGAGGCACATTTCTATCAATACAATGTTATATGATTCCTGATGATATAAAAGTCTATGTCCTTTCTACTGAAAACATCTGTAGAATTTCCTCTTATAATCCCCTTTGAGGCTGACTCACATACTTATTTGCGATGACTAAAGATCGGCACTCACTTCAAACTTGCTTCTTTCTTTTTTCTTATTTATTAAATTTTCAAGATATAAATATAATCTCGTGACGCGTTTCGGTCAAATGGCTCAGACCTTTCTCAAATCATGTATACACAGTTTGTAACATGAAGTGATTTCTATTTTGATAATAAAGTTATGGATTTTTGGAAATTTTCTCTTTTTGGATCACAGTTTGTGAAAGGTCTGAGCCTTTTGACCGAAACGCGTCACGATATTATATTTATATCTTGACAATGGAATAAATAAGAAAAAAGAAAGAAGCAAGTTTGAAGTGAGTGTCGATCTTCATTCATCATTATTGTGGAGTCCATGCTGGGATTGGAGCACCACAAGACGAGAGTGCCCACTCGTTTTGTGATTATACCTATTGGTGAGGTATATAGCTGTGACTTTTGCTCTTGTTCCTTTTTTTCCTTGTGTTACATATAATTATTTGCACCGTGATAATATTGTGAGGTCCTTGGGAATGCGGACGCTGTCTTACGTCCATATTACAGTTATACTGGCCTTCTTGTGAGGAGCTCAGGGTTGACCATTGACGTCCTATAGTGGGAGATAACCCGACTCTTGCTTCTCAGTGTCCCCGCCATCCACTTTGTCTTCATTGGGTCCTGTAAATATTTCTGTAGCTGCTCAGTGTGACATTTACAGCTCTGCTGAGTGTATTCCAGTCCTGGCAGCTGAATGGGCCCCTCTGTTCCCCCATGCAGAGTGGATCTGGCCCCCAGGCGGCGTCACAATGCATTTGTCCCTGGTCAGGCGCTCAGCCCCAATAGACTCTGCTAACTCTTCCCTATTTGAGAGCTCTGTAGGCAGATTAAATTGACTCCTTTCTTCCTCTCTCACTTTCATCTTGCACCATCCCCGCCCTGTGTAGCCCTGGGCGAACATTCGTGAAATTTCTGCAGCCTCCCCTTATTTCTTTTATTTAACCCCTTTTTTTCTAACTCAAACACACTCGATTTGCAGAATGGGAACAATCTAAAGACATACAGATAGGGAATTTAGACTGTGAGCCCCAATGGGGACAGTGATGATCACAATTGAGTGCAATAAATAGATAAATAAATAATCATATAGTGATGTCCAGAGTGTCAGACACTAGAGGGAAGTACTGTGGACAGAGTAGTATGACAGGCAGGGGCGGACATATCATTGGTGCAGCCACACAGAGGCCCAAGAGGTAAGGAGGCCATTTCTACCTGCAAACAAGGTGCAATATTGCATGTTAATGAGTTATTGGACTGAAAAGGGCCCATATACTGTTTTTGCACAGGGGCCCGAGAGGTAAGGGGGCCATTACTACCTCCAAAGCAGGTACAATATTGCATGTTAATGAGTTATTGGACTGAAAAGGGCCCATATACTGTTCTTGCACAGGGGCCAAAGAGGTAAGGGGGCCATTACTACCTCCAAAGCAGGTACAATATTGCATGTTAATGAGTTATTGGATTGAAAAGGGCCCATATAATGTTCTTGCACAGGGGCCCGAGAGGTAAGGGGGCCATTACTACCTCCAAAGCAGGTACAATATTGCATGTTAATGAGTTATTGGACTGAAAAGGGCCCATATACTGTTTTTGCACAGGGGCCCATTTCTGCCTTGTCCACCAGTGAATTGACAGACAAAGTTAGGGCTCATTCACACAGGTGTATAAAGCAGTATACGGAAAGCAGTGACCAATGCAAGTCAGTGCAATTGTTCACTTGAATGCTTTCACGTGCGGAGAATTGGTCAGTGCCGGAGTGACGTCCCGAGGGCAGACTAGTAAGATTGATGACCACAAGGACACGTTTCTGAAAAATAAACAATTTTGCTTAAACTTTTCCAAACCTTGAAGGGTTGGAGCTTTCATGAGACAATATATTAGAAAAGCCGCTTACATACAAGATACTGCTAGAGATCAGGAGGAACTTTCCACTGTTAATATAGATTGGATTATAAGACCTCAATCAGCCATCATTATTACTATTTCTTTGCAACAGACTGTTTTACATCAGTGCGGATCTGATCTGGATCCACTTTCCAGCCATTTTTGGTTTCAGTGTCTGTTTTAACCGTCAATGTGGAATCTAATTTCCCCATATGCAAAAAGAAAAAACAAGCAAACAAAAAAAAAAAGAATTGCAAAGTCTTCCTACCCAATACGTAATAAATAATGGCATTGGATAACACATGGATGGCATCCGAGTGCTATCCGGCTTTGAAATGGATCTATTCAATTGAATGGGCTAATAGTCATCTGCAGATCTGTCCGTCCACTATCAGGTGTTATATGGTGGAACATTGTCCTCAGTGTTTCTAATGGCTGATGATTTAAGGAGAAAATAAAGCTTGATGTAATTTTAACCATATATTGGATGCCGGCTGATCCTTTCTGATTCCCATAGACTTTAGCGAGTCTGTTTCCTATCTGTGAAAAACAAAGTACGGGTACACTCACACAAGCATATGGAAAATCACGCATTGCACTTGGACCAATGTTATTCAAAGAGGGAGAGCAGATGGGAAGCTTTTTTCTCATCCAGATTCTGGATGAGCAAAAAGTCGCAGCATGCTGTGATTGTCAGTGAGAGACGTGTCACTTGCATCCATACAAGTCTAGGGGTGCGAGTGAAACATCGGACTGCACTTGGATGACACCGGAGTGCAGTGCCATATACGCATCAGCTGATAATGGAGGAGATAGGGAGATTAATCCTTCCCTCTCCTCCGCAGCTGTGATCTGATCGCATGATCGGGTCACAGTCGCATGACACTCGGCTCACGATGGCAGCACAGCAGGAGCCCAGGGTCATTAGCATATCACATCCAATGCTCTGCCATACCATCCTTTGAATCCAGCCTTAAAAGAATATCTGTGAAATACAGACTTGTGAATGAAGCCTTACATTGGATCAGTCATGTTTAGCTTGGCTTTTTTTTTGGTTTAATTGGTTTGTCCCCCGCTGGAGATCCCTAGGTTATTCACTTCATGGCCCCATTTAGAATAAAAACAATAGATACTCACCTCTCAGGGATGTCGGAGCCGCTATTCCCAGCAGGCCACACTTATTGGCTTGAGCCATTACTGTTTCATCAGAGCGGATGTGAACTTTATGGTAGTATTAATGAGCTACAGCTGATCAGTGGTCAATGATTGTCTGCAGCAGTCCCATGATACACCAATGTCATGTGACACGGAAGTAACAGTGGTGCTGACATCTCTGTAACAGCGATGAGTAACCATTGTTTTTATTTCAAATGGGGCCCTAAAGTCATTAAAGAGAGGTTGTCCCAGGGGTGGACATATCATTGGTGCATCTGTGCAGGCGTACAGGGGCCTAAGAGGTAGGGTCCCATTTCTATTTCCAAAGCAGGTGGACTTGTATATTATGAGGAGGTATTGGACTGCAAAGGGGCCCCGCATACTGATCTTCACAGGGGCCCCGCATACTGATCTTCACAGGGGCCCCGCATACTGATCTTGCACAAGGGCCCTATTCTGTCTGTGTCTGCCAATGGGTTGTCCAATAGCGGATAACCCCAGTATAATAATAATACTTATTTTCATAGCACCAACATATTTTCACAACACTTTACAATTCAGAGGGTACAAGATAAAACATTACAAAGTAAGGTCTAAAGCCCGCTACACACGCTTCAATATATCTCACAATCCGTCGTTGGGGTCAAGTTGTAAGTGACGCACATCCGGCATCGTTTGTGAGGTATCTGCGTGTGACAGCTACATGCGATCAGGATTGAACGCAAAACCGTTGATCGCAAACACATCGTATCTTTGTCTAGAATTGAGCGTTTTGTTGCAGGAACCTAGTCAATTGTAACGTGTGACATCCCTCATACGATTGTGATGTCTGTGGCTATGTGCGCAGGTGTTCGCTCTGCACCGCAGCTTAAAAAAGGTCCGCTTCAGAGCGCAGCTGAAAAGCTGCGTTCTGAAGCGCCTCACAATGTCTGTCATTCACTAATCTCTGTCAGTCGGTCACTATCTCTGTCCCTCACTCTCTGTCCATGTCAGTCTATCCCCCTCTCTCATATACTCACCGATCCCCGGCGCTGCACGGCATTCACACTGCTCCGGCGGATTTTACTGTTTTGAAAAAGCCGGCCGCCCATTAAACAATCTCGTATTCCCTGCTATCCCCGCCCACCGGCGCCTATGATTGGTTACAGTGAGACACGCCCCCACGCTGAGTGACAGGTGTCACACTGCACCCAATCACAGCAGCCGGTGGGCGTGTCTATACTGTGTAGTGAAATAAATAATTAAATAATTTAAAAAAACGCCGTGCGGTCCCCCCCAAGTTTAAAACCAGCCAGATAAAGCCATACGGCTGAAGGCTGGTATTCTCAGGATGGGGAGCTCCACGTTATGGGGAGCCCCCCAGCCTAACAATATCAGCCAACAGCCGCCCAGAATTGCCGCATACATTAGATGCGACAGTTCTGGGACTGTACCCGGCTCTTCCCGATTTGCCCTGGTGCGTTGGCAAATCGGGGTAATAAGGAGTTATTGGCAGCCCATAGCTGAAGACAGCCGCGCGATCAGCTGAGCTGTCACTGAGGTTACCCGCTGTCACTGGATACAGCGGTGGCCGCGGGTAACCTCAGTGACAGCTCAGCTGATCGCGCTACTCACCGCCGCTCCTCTCACCTCCACGCAGCAACTGAGGTGAGTAGCGCGATCAGCTGAGCTGTCACTGAGGTTACCCGCGGCCACCGCGGCTGTCTTCAGTTGCTGTGTGAAGCTGACCGGAGCGGCGGTGTATTCTGCAGCTCCGGTCACCTCCATGCAGCAGCGCTGGAAGCGACGCTGGAGCATCCTGGATTACGCCGGACATGGAGGGCTTTTTTTGGGCTGATTAAAGTGGTTAACCAGGGTATATGTTTGTGTTTTTTATTTCTAATAAATGATTTTTTTGGGTGTGTGTGTTTATTTACTGTAATTTACAGATTAATCATGGAAGGTGTCTCATAGACGCCTGACATGATTAATCTAGGACTTATTGGCAGCTATGGGCTGCCAATAACTCCTTATTACCCGGATTTGCCAACGCACCAGGGCAAATCGGGAAGAGCCGGGTACAGTCCCAGAACTGTCGCATCTAATGTATGTGGCAATTCTGGGCGGCTGTTGGCTGATATTGTTAGCCTGGGGGGCTCCCCATAACGTGGAGCTCCCCATCCTGAGAATACCAGCCTTCAGCCGTATGGCTTTATCTGGCTGGTTTTAAAATTGGGGGGGACCGCACGCCGTTTTTTTAAATTATTTAATTATTTATTTCACAACACAGTATAGACACGCCCACCAGCTGCTGTGATTGGGTGCAGTGTAACACCTGTCACTCAGCGTGGGGGCGTGTCTCACTGTAACCAATCATAGGCACCGGTGGGCGGGGAAAGCAGGGAATACGAGATTGTTTAATGGACGGCCGGCTTTTTCAAAATAGTAAAAGCCGCCGGAGCAGTGTGAAAGCCGTGCAGCGCCGGGGATCGGGGATCGGTGAGTATATGAGAGAGGGCTGCTCAATTCAGTTACTCAGGAGTTTAGCGGTCACCGTTGAGTCCTTCACAGGTGACCGCTAATCAGGACGCGACACAGACAGAGCCGCAGCATGACAATGAAGTCGGGTGAGGTTCACCCGAGTTCATTCTGACAGTGCGGCTCTGTCTGTGTCTGCTGTCAACTACCATTCACCGCTGCTACATGGCTGTCTGTGTCTGCTGTTAGTGGCCATGTAGCAGAGCTGAATGGCAGATGACATAGTAAAAACGCATCTCTACACATTACACACGCTTGGCAAGTCAATAAATAAAAAAAAAAAAGGTGCCCAATGCATACGTCACAGAACACATGATCTAAGGGATCGCACATAAAATTGATCAATTTAACATAGACTACTAACGCACGTGTGACAGCAAATGAACGACCTACGTGCAATCTCATAAGATCCCGTATGCAACCTGGGCATGTCACATCGCAAATGCGATTGTACAACTAATTGCAACGTGTAAAGCAGGCTTAAGGGTTAATGTTTCTCCTTGTGAAGAGTGACATGCCAGTGTAAGGAGACTTACAAGTCTTGCAATGCACCACTGTGAAATTAAAGAATTATTTAATTTCCTAGAGGAGCATTCCATGGCTTATAAGCCTCCTTAAACTGGCATGTCAGTCATTTTACTCTCCAGAGGGAGAAATGTTACTCCCTAGACCCCAGTCAGAAGCCTTTAATACAGTCAAATAAGATCTCATGCTTTGTACTGAGGAGGGCAACACCCCGAAACACTGTGTCTGCAAATTGAGGTTATTGTTTGGCTTTTATCCTAAGTCATATGGCAAGAATAGTTATAGGGTCAATATTGAAATTTAGGATTGCTACTTCCAGTAGGTGGCGCTGGAGTTTAAGTCTTCTTTCTCTCTGAAGAGGTAATTAGCATATTACAGAGTAAAACATAATTCAGCACATCCAAGGAGGAGTCATGGCCCAAGCTTACAATCTGTGATGTATCATATCGGACAAATTATGCACCTATCTGTGTTTATTGCCTCTGGTGACCGTGTATGTGATCCCCATGATCTGCAGACACTGGCACGGATCTGCTGGATGGTGGGAGAGGCTGGTTGTGGGGACTGGATGAGGACAACAGAGCAGTGTTGTATATGACACACGACTGCCAGTGCAGAGCTTAAATATTTACATGCAACCTGACAATAAGGGACTTGTTTCTCAGCCTTAAACTTGTTAGTGTGGAGGCAAGATGGTCATCCCGATAGTGCCCATCACCCAGCCTGCCGTCAGTGCTTTCACCGCTATAGCAGATCTGAGGCGTATACACAATGTACAGCACTCTGAGTCTTGGCATTTTCATGTTTCCCTCCTTCCCTCGCTCATATTATATGTACTATAGTGTCTTGATGGAAGCCAAGAAATATCCTTAAGTAGTTCCTCTCCCTTAGGCCTCATTGAGAAGTTTCTCCACCTTCTGCATTATGAAAATCGCACAGCACCAAGAGCATCCAACGTTTTCATGGACCCCTTGACTTGCATTGCTGATTTTTATCTGAACATCGGATTAAAATTGGATGCGTCTCCACGATTTCCACTGCCCGCGAAATATCATGGCTATGTGAATGGCCCCATGGACTATTATATGTACAAGCGCTGTCTGTGAAAACCATGGATACGATGCATATGCAAAACTGGATGTCTGAATGAGGCCTTAGGCCCTGTGCCCATAAGAAAATGTACCTGCAAAATTTTCTCAGGTATTTCCGCAGGTTCACGCAGCAGCTCCCCGGATTCCACAGCTATCCATTTCATTCATTCATTCTATCGGATTTCATGCAGAATTTTTGCGGAAAACGTGCAGAATTCTAGCGTTATTCCTGCGGATTTCCCCCCCTGTATCTCCATAGTAGAAAGGCAGGAAATCCACAGGAAAATCCGCAGGAATAATTGACATGGAGTTCTTTGCGGCTGCGGGACATTCGCAGCATTTGCCGCAGGTGCAAAATCCGCAGCATGGACACAGACACTCCTCAAATCCCATAGGATAACATGGGGAGTGTCTGTACTTGCGCAAACCTGTGGATTTATTTGGAAAATCTAGAAAATCCGAAGCTTTTCCGCAGCAAAATCCGCAGTTATTTTCTCCCGTGGGTACAACTGCATATGGGCACACATGAGTACTCCCAGCAATAAGAGTAAAGGTTGCTTTACACGCTGCGATATCGGTACCGATATCGCTAGCGTGGGTACCCGCCCCATCTGTTGTGCGACACGGGCAAATCGCTGCCCATGACGCACAACATCGCCCAGATCCGTCACACATACTTACCTGCCCGGCGATGTCGCTGTGACTGGCGAACCGCCTCCTTTCTAAGGGGGCGGTTCGTTCAGCGTCACAGCGACGTCACAGCTGCGTCACTGAACCACTGCCCAATAAAAGCGGAGGGGCGGAGATGAGCGGGACGAACATCCCACCCACCTCCTTCCTTCCGCATTGCGGGCAGGAGGCAGGTAAGGTGAGGTTCCTCGTTCCTGCGGTGTCACACGTACCGATGTGTGCTGCCGCAGGAAGGAGGAACAACTTCGTTACTGCTGCAGTAATGATATTTGAGAATGGACCCCCATGTCACCGATGAGCGATTTTGCACGTTTTTGCAACGATGCAAAATCGCTCATAGGTGTCACACGCAACGGCATCGCTAATGCGGCCGGATGTGCGTCACTAATTCCGTGACACCAACGACTTCGCATTAGCGATATCGTAGCGTGTAAAGCCCCCTTAACCCTTTACAGCTGCGCTGGACACTGGATTAGACCTGCACTGATTTTCCGCCTTCAGTGTTATCCGCAATAAATATGTCCAAATGTCCATTCCTGCTCGGCAGCACAGACAGGATCATTTCCAGCATCTACCTGTCTAATGTATATTTGTGCATATATTATGCTGATTTCTATACATGGCAATCTGGAATTATTCTAATACTGTAGTACTATCACACCCAGCAAGCACAGACTACTGGATAAATTTGCTCGTAAGCGCATTATAAGTGATTTAGGTCCCGTGAGTTTCTCCATCACGTTCCATCAATCATTTTACAAATAACTGATTAATAATTGAATCATCGCTGTTGAGTCATGTGAGGGGGCTCATCTAGCCTGTGATATAATGTATTCTTATACTAGATATAATGCACAATAAAAATATATAATGTACAATAAAAATTGATACTTTTATGCCCTAAAAAATAAAAAAAGTAGAGATAACTGTGATGGCTTTAAAAATCCTACATAATTTCATTGATTGGACACGGACCCGATCCTTGTATTCTGTCCTCATTTTAGACAATAATGATATCCCTTCTGCACTGCTCTCTTTTTTTTTTGGACAGAAAAGTTTTTACAAATACTAGATACACCATGCATAAGAATGCCTCCGATCACATTCCTGATGGGTGCAGAATGGTCGCAACGTTCCAACGTCTCAGCATCCTATTAGCTATAAGCTTCACTTCAGATTAAATTATATATACCATAGAGTAAAAGTTTCCAGTGCTGCATATATATCTAACCATCAATATGTCTCATATTTTGATAGCTTTGCCTATAAATGTTGGTTGATTTATCATTTTCAGTATCAATTTTTATAATTTTAATAGTTTATTAGTATCAGTTTTAACATATACGTCAATGCTAGACTGATGTCCAGTAGGAGACCGGGTAGGGACAATAGGTCAGTTAAAAACAAACATGCCTGAGTTTTCTTTCTTCAGGAGTCGGTAAACCCCTATTTCCCAAAATCAGCAGGTACACACGATATCCATCTAATGTGCATGGGCATCTTCTGCTCTCAACAATGGAGAAACGGGAAAATGGACCCAGCACCGATTCCAAAAATATGATAAAAATAAGGTTTCTTTATTGATACATGATTAAAAATATTATATGAAGACCATAATGGAAGGTGTAGTACATAGCACTTAATGCGTTTCGGACTCCATAGAATTAAAAGCAAAAAAACAGTCCTTAATCATAAGCTGGTTTTTTTTACTGTTTATTTGCTTTTAATTCTATGAAGTCCAAAACGCGTTAAGTGCTATGTAATACACCTTCCATTATGGTCTTCATATAATATTTTTAATCATGTATCAATAAAGAAACCTTATTTTTATCATATTTTTGGAATTGGTGCTGGGTCCATTTTCCTGTTTCTCTATTGTTGCCTGCCAGCTGGCTTGGACTTACAGTGGACCACGTGCATCCCTGGGATCTTGCGGCTTTGGGTGTCAAGTGAGCTGAAAACCTTTCTTTTTCCATCTTCTGCTCTCAACCTGTGGCACACACCAATCTTTAGGGAATACCGACACTTTCTTCATACTGTGGTTTGTATGTGATCACGTCCTGTGGGTACTTTGATGTAATTTATTTGAGTAGGTCCTCGTTGAGACCCAATTCTTTTGAATGATTTTAATAATCAGTATTTTACTATTTGTATAATTTATTATTTAGAATATAAGAATACTTTCTCTTATATAATGAAGGCTGGATTCACATATAACATTATTGTGAAGATTTACCTCGTGACCGGATTCTCAGTTTACATTCATACAATAAGGCCATGTGCGCACTAGAAATGGACTTTTTCTCAAGGAAAATCCGAACCCTCTTAAAAAATCCCGTACCTGCGGTAAAAAACCGCAGCAAAATTCGCATGCGTTTTTTCCGCGGTTTGGTGCTGATTTGCCGCGTTTTTTCCGCAGGTTGGTCCTTGTGGATTTTTACCATTACCTATGGCAAAAACCGCAGGTACCTGCGGAAAAGAAGTGACATGCTCATTAATTCCGTATCGGAAATTCCGTGGGTAAATCCTCAGGTATAAAAAAAACACAGTGTGCGCACAGCATTTTTTTATACCCATAGGTTTTGCTTGGGAATGACTGCAGAAATGTTAGACACATTTTCTGCAGCAAATCCGCGGTAAAATCCACAACATGCGCACATATCCTTAGGCCTCATTCAGACGTCCATTTCTCACGTCTTCTATCCTTGTTTTTCATTGATAAAATATTTTCCCATTGTTATCTAAAGAGATCGTTCACATTTCAGTATTATTTTTTTGTGGACCGTGGGTCATAAATGGCAATTAGCCATAGACGTCTATAGGGATGTGAAAAATCTGCTGTCCATTTTTAACTTTGCAATGCTAAGTTCAAACGACCATCAAAAATCTTCAGATTTTCCTCCAGAAATTGTCCCCCATGTGTCATCCATGTTTCTGTATTTTACGTTCATGTGGGATCCGTATTTATTCGTCAACATTTTAAAATGTACATGAACAAATGCAGTTTCCTAGGTTAGTAATGAAAAGGTATCCATAAAAGTCACAAGCAATATGGGTGTCTGATTTTTTCTGTAAAATGTAAGTCAATGTAAAATACTCACTAAGTAGCGAGTAACTCGAAAGCCGTACTTTTTGTGCGAGTAGTGAATAGTACAGCTTTCGGGTTACTTGCTACTTAGCAAGTATTTTCCATTGACTTACATTGTGCCCGCTACTCATAACGAATATGCGAGTAGAGGACAGTACTTGCTAACAACATAGCGAATACCAATAGTTAACTACTCGCTCAACACTAATTAGCAAGCTCTCAGAGCCAATGGCCCCTTCTTTAGGCAAAAGTATGTAATTTCAGCCTGAAGAAGGTGCCCTTGTGCTCTGAAACCTTACTAATATAATTTTTCTGGTTAGCCAATAAAGGTATCACTCCTAAAATACTTTTGTCATTCTTGGGGCATAAGTATTCATAATAAGTGCAAAAATAATGCAGAATTTCTGAAACATCAAAAACTCACCAAAAGGTCATCATGGGAACATCATTGCCTTTGGAGGCAACTCGGGCATGCTAAAATTATTTCCTCGGACCGATTTGGTCTAAGGAAAAAAATCAGACTTGTGCACGGCCCCATAGAATAACATTGGTCTGAGCGCAATCTTAAATTTTGTCAGATTGTACTCGGCCCGCAAATACGGTCGTCTGCAGGAGGCCAAAGGATTAGATCTGCGCTTCAAGATCCTCATCAAATTATCTAACTTTCTGCATCTAGTGTCGGGTAAAGGGGTCATCCATACACTATTTATAAGGAGAAGAAAAAAGATCAGGAGAGAAAATAAAGTATTTAATATGCAGTATTCTGCATGGAAAAGTTGGGGATCAGCCCCATTACATAATGATGGGGGTCAACGGATTGTACCCAGTTGTGGTTGGATGTAGATGATTGTGAAGATCTTGATGTAGGGTGAATAGTCATTTCTAAGCTGTGTTTGCATTGATTACCACGATCTGGCCAATCTGATAAGCTTCTATGGATCTGAATTCACTTAATGTATGATGTCAATGATTTTCCACAGTTGGAAGCGTTCACTTTGAGACATTTACACCCAATGATGTAAAAAGAATCAATGAAGGCGCTGCCCATGGTGGAGTATGACATGGGTGATGGTAGTATGAAGCTGCCACTTGCAGCCGCTGCTCAGCACATAGGTCTAGGCATCATGCAGTGGGCATATGGTTAATCCTGAGTGTATATACAGCAAAGAGGACAGTAAAGGGTAATTAAGTTGTTTTAATACCTCATCTTAGGGGCTGCTTTACAGCTGTTTTACAAGCATACATTATAATGTGAAAAGGATGTTTTTGTGCAGTGTCTGAGCGCAAATATTGATTAAGTAGTTGTTTGTTGATACTTTTGTCACCTCTCAGAGAGTCACTGGCTTGGCCTCTTGTGTTTTATCTGCCATTGTTATTGCTAGCTAATGAGATCAAGGGGGGATCTTTCAATGTATCTGACTTGGAAAATCCTATTTGACCACTAAGCCCCTTTGTGGATTTTTTGGCTGATCACTGGTGTCTATATAACTGGAGTCAGATTAATTATACTTCAAACACCCGACAAAAGCTGAAGAGTCGACCCTTCCGATTTAATATCGCATAATGAAATTATTAGCAGATAGTAAGTGTTCCTAAGAAACTTCCCATTCATTAGGCTGCAAAAATAAATGTAACATTAACTTTAATTAGATTATCTTTTCCTAGTGTCTAAATGAAAAATGTCTTATAAAGTTTCAATAGTCTTGTAAACATTTTATAATCCAGTTAGTAATCTGTATAATACATGGGTATAATGAATTATTAGATTTTATATCATCTCTTTAGTAAAATTATAGAATAAAACATAAAAAACACTTGATTAAAATAAAATGTGGTTCTGGGAAAAGTATAAAAAGAGTAAATTCTCAAGGAATATCTGATTATATCACCCTCAAATTCACTAAACAGAATTCATTGTAGAGTTTATCTGATGATTTTTGCAGGTTTTCGAACAAATGAGCATTTCTATTACTTATTAACCACCCTGCTACAAATTACTGCTGTCCTGTGGATTGTTTTTTTTTTACACAGCATTCCTGTTGCAAATTGAAGACAGTGCTGATCATCAAATAAAGGATATCCTTGAATTTACAACTGAAAGATTATATAGTAATAAAGAGATAAAGAGGCAATACACACTGTCAGTACAAAACATTATTGCCTTAGTAAATAGGAAATATACATGACCAAATCTAAAATCTCTTAGTATATATATACTATGTGTGTAGATATACATATATATCTATATATATATATATATGTATATATATATATAGATATATATGTGTGTGTTTGTGCGTGTGCATATATACACGCACACATATGTATAGTTGCATAGGTTGAAAAAAAATGGGTCCAGATCTAGGTCCATCTAGTTCACCCTTCCTCCACCAATTATACATTTTGTCACTAAGTCATTTATAACCAACAATGTTGTGTGCACTGACGATATCATCCAGCCCTTTTTGAAAGTTGTTATAGTATCTGCCATTACTACCTCTTGTGGCATTCCACAGTCTGACTGCTCTAACTGTAAAGAACCCTTTCCTATTTAGCTACCTTTCTTCCACTTGCAGTGAGTGCCCCCTGATCCTTAGTATTGTCTTTGGAAGGAATAAGTCATATGCCAGTCTTTTGATAGCTATATAGTTACATAGGTTGAAAAAAGACCTAGGTCCATCTAGTTCAACCTTCCTCCACCAATTATACATTTTGTCACTAAATAATTTATAACCAACAATGTTGTGTGTACTGAGGAAATCATCCGGCTATTTTTAAAAGCTGTTATAGTATCTGCCATTACTACTTCTTGTAATAGGGCATTCCACAGTCTGACTGCTCTAACTGTAAAGAACCCTTTCCTATTTAGCTACCTTTCTTCCACTTGCAGTGAGTGCCCCTTAGTCCTTAGTATTGTCTTTGGAAGGAATAAGTCATGTGCCAGTCCTTTGATAGTTACATAGGTTGATAAAAGACTTAGGAAGCAGACAGAAATAGGCCCTTGTGGAAGAACAATATAAGGGTCCATTATAGTTCAACCTCTCATTATAATGCACAAACCCCCTTGTTTTGGAAGTAGAAATTGACCCCTTTACCTCCTGGGTCCATGTGCGGACAATATGTCCACCCCTGTCTCACATAATAGTTATTATATCTATGTTTTAATAAAACAGTTGTGTTTTAAAATTGGTCATGGTAATAATGTTAGATTCAGTCAAGAAAATACATGTAGACCAAAACATATGAAAGATATTTGCCACAATTTACCATATAGATCTCCCTCCCTTAGCCCCTAATTTGACATATCCATTAATGCCCTTTAATCAACAAGTGTCCTACTGGAAAAAATAATAGTGGTACCATATGTTCCTATGTATGGAAATTGCTGGATGTCTCTTGTGTTATTCTGAGAATGGAATAAGTAGAGGAGAAAGTGGTTTTTGGGTGAAAACTGTAGCGCCAGATTTTCAGCAGAAATGTTGCAGCTGCTCCGCTGATCTGAATAAGCCTCGCTGAAATCCTTGTCCAAACAACCATAATCAGATGAATGAAACTAAATTTCATTCACAGAAATTTCTGCAACTAATCTTTGTAAATCGACCCTCACAATGATAAAGTTGTGCCCAGATTCTATAGGCGCGTTGGGAATCCCGCAACCCCCTCTCCATTGTGTATCGATGCTTATGGACAGATGGTGGTTGTTAATCAGTAGTGTGCCTAATAATAATTACTCCTGTTTACTGTACATCTATTACTATTATTATGGCATGGTGAGTGGTCAGAAGGAAGAAACACAAGGGTAAAACTTCCCTAAATTACCTTCTAGTCACTGATTAACTAAGTAAACTGTGGTAATTAGAAGGATAGTTCTAATGATGTCTTAGGAGTATTGATGTCATTCTGAATTAGCGCTAATGAGCAGTTATTGGCGGAGCTCTGCCTGCTCTAATATGAGCCTAGAAGCATGTCAAAAGTGGAATGAAATTGTTTTAGTCTATGGCAAGGTGACATCTGCACGTAATGCAATATAACACATACACCGCACTAAGCGAGATGACTTCAATAACTGACCGTGTATCTTCAATCTAGATGACAGCGAGTAGTATGGAAGCCGGGATCATATCGTGGGAGTTATTTTTCGGGGTGGCACGTTGATAATTTGATCATCATTGCAGTAATTCACAGGTCATTTTGCCTTTTTTTCCCTCTTCATTGTAAATAATTACAAGTGATTATAATATTTCCTAAGAACTTAATGGGGAAGAAATGACTATGTATCAATGTCTGATCGGCTGGGATCCGACATCCCTCACCTCTGCCTATCAGCTGTTCTCGGTGCCGGCAGGAAATGCTCAGTTCTGTAGCTGCCCCATTTTCTAATAGTGGCTGCGCTCAGGTACTGCACATCCACCTCCTATTGATTTGAATGGGAGGCAGATGAGCAGTACCTGGCTGCGGCCACTATCAGTTTGACAGGGCAGCTCCGGAACTGAGCACTTCCGGCCACCTGCTGCTGTTGCTGGCACTGAGAATAGCTGATTGACGGGGGTGCCGGGTGTCAGATCCCAGACGATCGACCTATCCTAAAATGTAAAAGTAATGGAGAACCTCTTCAAGTACATTAATAAAGACCAGTTAGTACCTGAAGTGCCATGACATATGATCCAGGATTATCATCCTGATTTAAAGGGAGCCTGTCACCAGTTTTTTGACTATTAAACCAAAAGTGTTACCTTCTGCAGCTCCTGTGCTGCATTCTATGAAGGTGCACCTCATTGCTGACCCCCACTTGCAGACCCCAAAAAGAACTTTATAAAATCCCAACGTGTTGTATTCTGATGAGCTGTGTTGGCCAGATGGGCGGACTTTATTTCGACTTCTGTCCCTCCTTGTCGCCTTGTTCATGCTTGACAAGGATGGCGCCGCTGTCATCATCCCATGCTGCTGTCCAAGTCTTGCACAAGCGCAGTTCTCTCTGCCCCTATCGCGGGCCAAGCATAAAAGCTGTTTACTTCATGCTCACCGTTGATGTATCGGCGCAGGCGCGAGATCATGGTCGGTTACGAGGATGACGCTGCTGTCTTGAACAGCACCAACCATGATCTCGCGCCTGTGCAGATACATCACCGGCGAGCGAGAGGTAAACTGTCTTGATGCTCGGCCCGCAATAGGGGCAGAGAGAACTGCGCCTGTGCGAGACTTGGACAGCAGCGTGAGATGATGACGGCGGCGCCATCCTTGTCAATCATGACAGGAGGAGGGCGAGCAAGGCCACAAAGAGGGACAGGAGCCGAAATAGAACCCGCCCATCTGGCCAACACAGCTCATTAGCATACAACACAGTGAGATTTTATAAAGTTATTTTTGGGGTCTGCAAGGGGGGGTCAGCAACAAGGTGCACCTTCATAGAATGCAGCCCAGGAGCTGCAGAAGGTGACACTTTTGGTTTAATACTCAAAAAACTGGTGACAGGTGCCCTTTAATAGCCACAAAAATCCATAAAAATAAACTTTTTAGGAATAATCTGTGGAATGCATAATTGGAACTGTAAAATTCTGATTATGATGACCTTCATAAGCTTTTCTAGTATCAACCATATCGCTGACACACTCATTTTTATCATAGACACTGGAGAAATGTCTCCTCTTGCTGCTGACTGTACAGGAGTGTATAGACGTTGGCTACACTGGTGATATCATTACATCAACTCTGCTCTGCTACATCTACAATTGGTGCACTAATGTGATGTCTGTGTGCGCAGGCAGGTGGAAAATTCAGTTTTAATTTCCTTTGACAAAAAAATCATAAATAATCACCCGTCATTGCTTATTTTTTCTCACCAATCTAGTAATATTTGGTTTCTCTTGCATTTTAAATGGTTGAAATGCTAAAAATGAAAAAGTAAGAATGAACTTAAAAAGTGAGTAAGGCTATGTTCACACAGGGAGTTTTTGGTGCCGTTTTTTCCTGACCAAACCTGATCTTGTGGCAAATGTCTCCTGGGGGTTATCTGCGGTTTTGGTACGGTATTTATCGCGGCTTTTGTAGTGGTTTTTGTGGTGTTTTTGCTGCGGTTTCTTCTCATTGTATTTAATGGGTAAAAACGCTGGGAAAAGTAGGCAAAATCACTGACAGAATTGACATTGTTTCAAAACCTGAACAAAAATTAAGGTGTCTGAAAAAAAAAAAAAAAGGAAAAAACGCTGGTAATTTGTGTGTCGGTGCACAAGATTTCTGGAATGTCATAAACTTTCCTGGGACTGTTTTGTCAGTGTTCCATTAGCATGGATTTGCATAAAACCAAGACAGAAACCATACTAAAGGCCCTGTCACACGCAGAGACATATCTAACGATATATCGCCGGGGTCACGGATTCCGTGACGCACATCCGGCATCGTTAGCGACGTTATTGCGTTTGACAGCAAGGCACGATCATTAACGATGGAAAATACTCACCTTATTGTCCATCATTGACATGTCGTTCCTTTTCAAAAAATCGTTGATTGTTGCCGACGCAGGTTGTTCGTCGTTCCCGAGGCAGCACACATCGCTATGTGTTACACCTCGGGAATGACGAACTACAGCTTACCTGCGGCCGCCAGCAATGAGGAAGGAAGGAGGTGGGCGGGATGTTACGTCCCGCTCATCTCTGTCCCTCCGCTTCTATTGGGCGGCCGCTTAGTGACGCCGAACGAACCGCCCCCTTAGAGAGGAGGCTGTTCGCCGGACACAGCGACATTGCTAGGCAGGTAAGTATTTGTGACGGCTCCTAATGATTTTGTGCGCCACGGGCAGCGATTTGCCCGTGACGCACAAACGACAGGGGCGGGTACGCTCGCTAGCGATATCGCAAACCCCCTTAAGGCTATGTGTGCACTAGAAAATGCCTTTTTTTAAGAAAAATCCAGACCCTCTTAAAGAATCCCGCACCCGCGGTAAAAAAACGCACCAAAACCGCAGCGAAATCTGCATGCGGTTTTACAGCGGTTTGCCGCGGATTTACCGCAGATTTTCCGCAGCTTGGTCCCTGCAGATTTTTACCATTATCTATGGCAAAAACCGCAGGGACCTGCAGAAAAGAAGTGACATGCTCATTAATTCTGCAGCGGAAAATCCACGGGTAAATCGGCGGGTATAAAAAACGCAGTGTACGCACAGCATTTTTTAAAACCCATAGGATTTGCAGGGGAATGACTGCAGCAATGTTACACACATTTTCTGCAGCAAATCCACGGCAAAATCGACTGTAAATCCGCAGCGTGTGCACAGGGACTAAAAACCGCACCAAAAACTCCCAGAGTGAACATAGCCTAATACGGAACACTCCCTTCAAATAAAACCATCATAATCATTGCGTTTTTTAATTTCTATTTGTTTTTGGTAAATATGGTGACAACCAGTCACACTTCAATTACAGCCGTGTAATTGTCATACGTTTTCCATACTTAAAATGAAGTTGTCTGAAAATGACCTTTTGTTTCAATCATGTTTGTGTATTATTAATTTATTTTAATTTTTGGTAATCTATATTAAAAATAGATTTTGCAGTTTACACTCTGACCACTAGGTTAACTTCCTGTTGTTTCAGGAAACAATACATGTACAGTAGTCACAATGGTCATATTCTTATCCTATCTTTGGTATAAAAGTGTCTAATGTACGTGTGCAGGGGTCATTGTGAAGGGAGGGGGAGCTGTGACATCGTCTATTGTGGATCCTGTGTTATAAGCTGTGTTACCTTGCATTGTAATCAAATGATAAAGAGCCTTGTGAAACCTTTTAACATAAGGACAGGAAGTATGAGTCTATAATTTCCCTTATGGCCAATGTGAAAATTGCAACATTACTAATTTTGTTTTTAATAAAAATCTTGATATGATAAAAACATTGCCAACATGTAATTAAAACTAAATGTAAGACAAAAACTTGATTTAAACAATAGATCATTTTCTTATGATAGCTTCCCTGGAGGGCTCATGCAGAAGGCTGTAGATTCCTTCCTCGGAGAAAATCGGGCCGATTATGCAAGTGATACTCTGATCAAACGCTGATCAGAGTGTCTCCATAATGTGCTCTTATTTCTTGGATGAAAGAATCTGAGCACATTGTGAGTAGAAGATGGAGAACAAAATGTTCCATCTTCTCCATTTCTATGGAAATCAGACTGCACTCAGGTGTCATCCGAGTGCAGTCCGATGGGCTCCTTGGACTCATTGACTTGCATAGCTGAGTGCGAACCGAATATGACACTATCCGAGGAAATAATTTGACATGTGGACATCCCCTGAGATGAACATTGGTTCGAGTGCTATCCGATATTTTGTTGGATAGCACTATGACCAAAAATATGGCCATCTGCAAATTGTGGGCAGCATGAAATAGACGCAGGCTTTCTTGTTTTACACTGGAACCGTGTAAGTTTAGAGAATATTTTAAAAATTGGTAAACTGAATGAAGCATAAAAAATAGAGTTCTGCAATGAAAAAGAGAATCAGTTAGCCAGCTCCCTCTCACTTCTCCCTGCCTGACTTCACTGAGAGGTCTCTCCTCAGGCTGGACTCACACTAGCGTATGGCATGTGATGCAAGAGCATCGGATGCAATATGCTAATGACCCCCGGCTTAGGCTCTGCTGCGAGCGTGAGCCGAGGATCATGCGACTGTGACCCAATCTTGCGATCGGGTCACAGCTGTGAAGCTGAGGGCGGGCGTTGCGGGGAGAGGTTTATCCCCCCATCTCCTCCATTGTCAGCCTGTGCGTATATCGCACTGCACTGGGATAACATCTGAGTGCAGTCCGATGTTTCTCTCGCACCCATTCACTTAAATGGGTGTGAGGGATACGGCTCTAGCAGAAAATCGCAGCATGTTGGGACTTTTCTCGCATCCAGATTCTGGAGGTGAGAAAAGCTGACCACCTGCTTGCCCTCATTGACTAACATTGATCAGAGTGCAATGCAAGATTTCCTCGCATTGCACTCGTCTGTTTTTCACGCTCGTGGGAACATGCCCTTAGGCCGGATACAGATGATCGTATGGCATCTGATGCGATATGCTAATGACCCTCGGCTCTTGCTCTGGTGCGAGTGAGAACCGAGTGTCATACAAGTGTGATCCAATAGTACGATCACATCACAGCTGCGGCGGAGAGGGCAGGCGCTGCGGAGGACAGGGAAGGACTAATCTCCCCATCTCCTCTATCGTCAGCTGATGAGATTATCGCACTGCACTTGGATGTCATATGAGTGCAGCCTGATGTTTCGTTTGCACCCATAGACTTGTATGGGTATGAGTGACACGTCTCTCGCTGACAATCGCAGCCTGCTGAAACCTTTCGCTCAACCAGAATCTGTATGAGAAAAAAAGCTGACCACCTGCTTTCCCTCTTTGAGTAACATTGGTTTAAGTGCAATGCGAGATTTTCTCACAATGCACTCGTCCGAGTCATACGCTCGTGTGAGCGTGCCCTTATACAGAAATAAGGAGACACCTGTGCATGAAGTTGGGGTGGGCAGGGAGAAGCCAGAAGAAGCTGCCCACCTGACTCTTTCGCTCTGCCCAGACTTTTCTCCTTGTGCGTGGCTCATTTCTTAAAATCTGTTTTCTCTGAAACGCTGCATTATTTTAGATGGAGCCTAAGCTATTTTTAACGAGGGGCTCCGTATTTTATACTACCTGTCTATGGGAACCATGAATCTACATCTAACAGGATCCCTTTAAATGGTGAATCATCCAGCAATATGGAACAAGGTAATGATTATTGATATTATTACTTATTGTCTAACATAGCAGAGAGAAAAGGATAATGGTGGTCAGATGAGTTGTCGCTCCGCTTTCTCCGACGGGAACTTGGCAGCAGCTGAGTTCAATTTTGGACATCTTGATAGAAGTTGACAACTCAATGACTAATATTTACTGGTAATTTTTATTATAGATGAAAGTGTTTTTTTTAACTACGTCTATTACTACTGATGTCATTGCTACTAGGACTACTATGTGTGCTCATTAGTGATGAGCGAGTATGCTTGTTACTACTCGGTACTCGCACGAGTATCACTGTACTCGGGCTACTCGGCGGGGACCGAGTAATCTCGCAATACTCGTGCTGTACTCGTGGTCTTCATGTTGGCGCTCTTTTTAGAGCCAGCCCTTATGCAGGGATTGGCTGGCAGACCACTGCAATGCCACAGCCCTGTTGTGGAATTGCAGTGATTGGCCGGCCCTCACAGCATGACCGTGCCTTTAGCCCGACACTTCCCCGCTCGGCTACGGCCCCTCCCGCACTCCACTCCGCGTGTATATATATATATGCACGCTTACACACACACGCACGTTTTTTTTTTTAATTTACAGTTTTATGGTTTCTACATGCTGCCGGTGGTCATTTCAGAATAATACTCGGGTCCCCATAGGATAACATTGGGCTCTGTGCTCGGGCCGAGTACACGAGTATCTTGGGATGCTCGGCCCGAGCCTCGAGCACCCGAGCTTTTTAGTACTCGCTCATCACTAGTGCTCATACAACTAACCATACAATAGGTGATATATTATCGTGGCCATGGGAAGCCTTGTACAGCACCGCTTGATATACATATCTATATATCACTCGGATATTTCCAGCAACATTTGCCAGCCGGGTTATGTTATAAGGAAAAAAATAAATAAAGGAAAAACACATGTCTGGGTTACAAAATGCAAACTCTGCTCTTTCATTGCATTTTCCATTCTTAAAGGGAAACAACTGCCTCAACTGTATGAAGGTTCCCCCAGTGTACGGCTTCAGCTCTCCTCGTCGTGAGCGGCACTGAAGTGGTTACACGAAGAAATTTTTGCTGGATGCAAACATACCATCTCAACAATTAAATCCCTACACCCTGATTAAAAGAAAGACGTTGCTATTAACTTGTGTGTTTGGGCATCTTTATGGGAATGTAGGAAAATCAGCTCTGACATAAACCATTCATGGAGACTCAGGAGGAAAAAGAGACATGTAATTGGTTATTATGATGTACATTTAAATAAGTTCCTCTAAGAACAGGCTCTGTTGTGAGATGAGACTGAGATTAGACTCTGCTTACAGAGCCGAAATATATACAAGAAACATAAGACTCAAAGGCTGGGTTGTCCAAGTACAGAGGTACTAAAGTATATAGCAGACGGGCCAGAGACTTGGCGCTAATGACAGCTTATGGAATAAAAATCAGGAGTAATGCTTTTATCGCTCTGCAACTTTTCAATCTCTAGATTCAAAAAGTCTCCTTCGACACGTCCTAGCGGCAGCGAGAAGACTCATACCTAGATTCTGGAAACAGACACAGACCCCTTCTAGGTTGGACTTGATCACAGAATTGAATGACATGTTTAGATTGGAGGAACTGATCGGACAGACCACGGAAATATCAGTGAGAGTCTTAGACCTATGGACTCCATGGAACTTGTTCAGGAATTCGCCCAAAAGAGACTCATGGCTAGCCGAGGGGGACTAAGATGGACAGGAACTAGTCCATCCCTGTTTGGGAGGGGGGGGGGGGCCGCGCAGGCTGGATGACATTTTTTTCTCTTGGACTTCCCTTATGTTTGTTCCCACTTGCTTAATCTGTGATCCTTCTTGTTCCTTCCTCTCAAGTCCTTGTTTAATTTTCCCCTTCCTACTCCTTTTCTTACTCAGATCTTTCTAACCTACTCACCATCTTAAAACCTTCTGAGCTTCCACGGAGGAGATGTTTATTTTATGTTAACTGTTGGGATATAAATTAGACTTATCTTTTTGTAATTACATGCCTTCTCAATGTGATTACTCCATATACTGATAAATTGATTTGCAATGTTGATGTTACTCTTTGTGCAAAATTATAATAAAACTTAATTTGAACTAAAAATCAGGAGTAATAGGTATTTTTGTAGCGCCAACATATTCTGCTACGCGGAATGCAAATTATATTCCCGTAGTCCCAGTTCCATTGGGGTTCACAATCTAATTTCCCTATCCCTATCACTGGGGTCAATTTCATAAGAAACCAATTGACCTAACAGTATGTTTTAGGAATGCTGGCGGAAACCCACGCAAACACAGGGAGGGCACACAAACTCCATGCAGATGTCGCCCCACATGGCTGCTCTGGTCTGTGTTTCCATAAGATGCCTTCTATATTGGGAGTGATGTGAAAAGAAGTGGCTGGAGACGTAACAATTTAATCTTTTTAATCCTGGTATGGAATGTTCGATTTTTCATTATTGTGTTTTATTTATTTTCTTCACCTTCTTCCAAAAACTACACATTTTTCATTTTTCAGTCCAAATAGCTATATGGAGAGCTATTTTCTTTGAGCAGGCGAAGTTGTTTAGATTGATACTATTTATTTTACCATATCATGTACTGAAAAACAAGAAAAAAAAAATTCTAAATGTGGTGAAATGGTGAAAAAAAGAATGCAATTCTCCCATTGTTTTAGGGTTTTGTTTTTGGGGTATTTATTATACAGTAAAAGTGACCTGCCAACATAATTCTTTAGGTCAGTACAATTACAGCAATGTCAACCTTGTATTTTTTTATATTTTAGTAGTTATTGTTTTTTTTAATTAGTTTGGGCAATTTACATACATGGCAATACCAAATATGTTGGTTTCTGTTATTTTTTACATTTTACACTTTAATATGGGTGAAAAATTCGAGTGATTTAGACTTTTTATACCCTTTTTTTCTTTAATATACAGTATATTATTTTACAATATTTTTAATGTTTATTACATTTATAACTGCTTCCGGATAAAGTTTTAAATGTACGGGTGGTCTGGCTCTTATTCTGCATTGCTGTTTTAAAATATGATTGCATGGTGGGCAGATACACATGATCGTGTAGCACTGAGTGCAGAGATTCAACAATCCAACATAGCCGGAGTCCCCATAGAGAAGGCACAGACATACCCAGAGTCATCATAGAGAAGGCACAGACATAGCCAGAGTCATCATAGAGAAGGCACAGACATAGCCAGAGTCACCATAGAGAAGGCACAGACATAGCCGCAATCCCCATAGAGAAGGCACAGACATAGCCGCAATCCCCATAGAGAAAGACAGTTTATGAGCACCCGTACATTATTTATCACTGTATATACACCCTTAAACAAGCGCTGAGTAAACAGTAATAGGAAGCACTGACAATGCCTAATCCTCCCAATCGAGTAGTCATGTGATCACTTTGTCTAGGGAGGGACCACGAGCTGCTGGGTCATAGAAGACATATAAAGCTCTGCTATGTAGCTAGCAGGCTGCATTTCACCTGTAACTGGGTTTAATATACAAGCCCAAGTTACAAGGGAAATAGGAAGAAAATAAAAAGATTTAAATATTAAAAAGCCCTCCCAGAAGTCTTTTCTGACCTAATGTGGAGCACATTGTGTAAAATGAATGAAAAATAAAATGAATAGATAAATAAAATAAGCAAAAATGCAACTGTCAATTCATATCACTATACTAGACTCTGACTCAGCAAAAAAACAAACCCCAAAAAGATATATAGATAATTGACCCAATCTTGATCAGGTAATTAATACTGCTAAGGCACATAAACCTGCAATCACTTGATCACCTATACAATATACTGCAATGCAATTGTATTTAAGAATATTTTGAAACCTATGATCTCCTATGAAACCCAGACGCTTGCCTTTATAGCGGCATTTAAAAGGTTAACCTGTTGAGATCAGAGCTCGGTTCCAATCTCAGTAACCCACAGTGTATGGAGTGAGCTTGTTATCAGAGCCTGCCCTATAGAAGCAGTGCGGACATCCATGGTGGCTGTTGTTGCTAAGGAGTTAACCAATTGTTCTATATTTATTTATTTTTTTATTATTTTTTAAAATACACAATTTATTCTCCTTTATGATTTTGTTTATATGAACTGAGTGATGTGTGGATAATCTGTAGATCTTAATCTGAGCAATTGTAGTAAAATATAAAATTGAAGAATAAAAATATAAAAAGCACTGGGCCTCTTATTAAAACTAGCCTGGTTGCTCATAGCAACCAATCAGAACTCAGTTTTCATTTTTCCAATGCACTTTGAAAAATGCAACCTGTGTTCTGATTGGTCGTATGGGTAACAAGGCCTGGTAACTAGTTTGATCAATGAGGTCTGGTGTTCTTCTCACAATAGTTAAATAATCATTAATTTCATAGATATGTGGTAATACACTAGATTTCTATAAAAACAGTCAATTTTTTTCTATCTTTTTTGACTTGAGCCAGATAATGTGTATATATGAGGCTATACACATGACTGCCATGGCGTGGTTGTATACAATATCTGCATGAGCATTTTGTTTCAGAGTTGGATAAAGCGAGCAGGGGTATTTTGGAAGCAATTTATTCTCTAAACTTTTGAAAATGGCTGATCATTACATTTCCTTCCAGTGGTGAAATATGTGATATCCTTTTCTGTGGGCAGACGACATGTCGCACGGCTAATTTCTGTTCTCTGGGGAAATTCAGGCTAAAGCTGTAGTAAAACAGACAACTAAACCGGATAGGCAACCATCTTCTCCAGATCAGAAACAGCATTGTGGCCTTAGTAAGAGCAATCACATGCTGCCAGCCCTCGCCGGATGCTGAGATCTAATCCTACTTATTACCCAGTGTTTCATGGCTAACACTTCCATAGTAAACTTTACATGAACCAACCAAGTAATTCCCAGTAGTAGTGATTCTGGATACGTGTGTAAGGTCTAGTCTGGTAGTGGATCGTTTTATTATATGGCAGTACACTTGTCTAGAATTGCAATCAAAATACATGACAATTTATGAAAGCACCTTTTTTTAACTTCTGCTCTATAGGTTAAAGCTCCATTGCAGCATTTTTTTATTTTATTATTTAACCGCTACAGTGGGGCTTAATGTGGCGGTGTTAAATGTAACTTCCCTGCCGCCTTCTTCATATTTTTCCAGCGTCGCTCCTGATATTCTCTGGCAATTTTTGACCTTCCAACAGCTCCAGTGTTTCGTGGAGCATGCCGGAGATCACAACTAATACAAGTCTATGAGAGCCTTGTTCTGGCCTCTTTCTGGCTCTCATAGAGATGCATTGAGTGTTTGTGACATAATTTCTGACTGGACGGAAGTCAGAAGTTACAGGCACAAGATGGCACTGCTGGACTAGGGTGGTGGTGACAAAGGATGAAGCCACCCGAGGGTGAGCACAAGACCAGTGACAGGATACTTAAATTAAAGCACCACTTTAGTGTATTTTGTTTTTTATTACACCTCTGGAGTGATGTTTTCAATCTAAGTCCTCAGCCTCCTGTATTATATTTACCTTCCGTTGGGTTTGGTTTCTATCACCGCTTCACCAGTTGGGCTCTAGCGATTAGTGACCCGCCGGCAGCTCCAGTGTTTCATAGAGAGTGCTGTAGGCCACAACTCTATATATTTCTATGAGAGCCTCATTCTTGCTCTGATAGAGATACATTTGAAGGCTGTGACATAATTTCTGACTTCCAGTCAATCAGAAGGTACAGTAACAAGATGGCGGCGCAGGACCGAAAAGGTGTCAGTTAAAGGTGAACCCACCGGAAGTTGAGTATCAGATAAGGAGCTTAGATTTAAAGTGCTACTCCAGTGCTGGAAAAAAACCCAAAATGTGTGATTGGTGCTTTAAAAGAGGGTCATTATTGAAAGTACTATAAGGCTATGTGCACACGTTGCAGATTTAGATGTAGAATTTTCTGCACCAAATCTGCACCTGCTGGCAGAAAAAAAACATGCGTTTTTGCTTTTTGGTTTGTTTTTTATGTGTTATATTGTATGCGTTTTTTCCATGTGATTTCTATGCATTTGGGCTGGAAAAACACTGGCAAAAAATGCACAAATAATTGACATGATGCACCAAGTCTGCAAGGGAAAAAATAAGCAGTGAGTGCACAACACTAGAATTCTCATTGACTTTGCTGGCATATGCATTGGTACAAAAAAAATGGTACAAAGAATTTATCACTGGCATCTAATGATTATGTAATGCCTGAAATGGAATTTGTATTTAGTTTGACCAATCTAGATGATTGCAGCATACCAAACTAAGGATGGAGTCACACTTGCGAGAGACTCGCGAGAGTCTCGCATCACATCATCCTGCACAGCCTGATGCTCTCCGGTCTCGAGTGTCTCAGCTGCATAGAAATATATGCAGCCGACCCGCTCCTGCTTAGGAGAGTGTGCGGCCATGCCGGGTGATGTGATGCGAGACTCTCGCGAGTCTCTCGCATGTGTGACTCCGGCCTTATAAACATAGTACAAATCAGATCACTGCTAGTGGTGAGGACTCCCAGGGAGACTTGTCAAGACCAAACTGAGAAAGACATGACATTTATTTCATTGTGGTTACTGTTGGCCATGAATAAGGCATATCCTGCTGAAACATGTAGACCAGTTCATGGACTCTTCTAAGTTTGGTAAATTCTTTTAGTGGTGCATGTTCTAATGTTTCTAGTTATTTGTAAGATTATTGCACCTTTACCCCTTCACCCCCCAGCCTGTTTCCACCTTCCTGACCAGGTCAATATTTTCAATTCTGACCAGTGTCAATTTATGAAATAATAACTCTGGACTGCTTCAGCATATCCCAGTGATTCTGAGATAGTTTCTTATGACATATTGGACTTCATGTTAATGGTAAATTTAAAATTATATTGTTTGTGTTTATTTGGGAAAATATTGGAACTATGACAAAAAATTGGAAAATTTGGCAATTTACAAAATTTTCAATTTTATGCTCTTAAACCAGAGAGTTATTTCACACAAAATAGTTAATTAATAACATGTCCCATATGTCTACTTTACAATCAGTGCAGTTTTTGAAACATCTTTTCTTTTGTGTTAGGAAGTTAGAAGGGTTAACGTTTATCAACAATTTCTCTTTTTTCCCCAAAAAGATTTACAAAACCATTTTTTAGGTACCACATCACATTTGAAGTGACTTTGAGAGGCCTAGGTGACAGGAAATGCCCAAGGTGACACCATTTTAAAAACTGCACCCCTGAAACTGCTCAAAACCACATTCAAGATGTTTATTAAGCCTTTAGGTGCTTAAAAGGAAAAGAAACAATGTAGAAGGAAAATGTTACTTTTTCCACACAAAGATGTTACTTTAGCACCAAATTTAGCATTTTTACATGAGTAATTGGACAAAATGCACCATATAATTTGTTGTGCAATTTTCCTAAGTACGCCGATACGTGATATGTGGTGGAAAACTACTGTTTGAATACATGGCAAGGCTCGGAAGGGAAGGAGCGCCATTTGAATTTTAGAGTGCAAAATTGGCTGTAGTCAGTAGTTGGCACCATGTTGCGTTTGCAGAGCATGTGATATACCTTAAAAGTGGAATCCCCCCACAAGTGACCCCATTTTATAAACTAAATCCTTTAAGAAATTTATATAGGTGTTTGGAGAGCACCTTCAACCCCCGGGTGCTTCACTGGGACAATGAAACAAATCAATTTTTATCACAAAAATGTTGCTTTAACCCTATATCTTTCATTTTCACAAGGATATCAGAAGAAAATAGACCACATAATTTTTGTTGTACATTTTCTATAGTGATATCCATGTGTGGTGAAAAACTACTGTTTTCGCGCACAGCAGGGCTCGGAAGTGAAGGAGCGCTATTTGACTTTTTGAAAGCAATATTGACTGGATTCATTAGCGAATGCCATGTCACATTTGGAGAGCCCCTGAGGTGCTTAAACATTGTACCACCCCCACAAGTGACCTTATTTTGGAAATCAGGACCCTCAAGGAGTTGATCTAGATATGATGTGAGCACCTTGAACCCCCAGGTGCTTCACAGAAATCTATAATGTTGAGCCGTCAAATTTAAAAAATACTTTTTTACCACAAAAATATTGCTCTAACCCAAAATGTTTCTTTTTCACAAAAGTAACAGGAGAAAATGGACCATGGAATTTGTTGTGCAATTTCTCCTGAATTCACTAATACTTCATGTGTGGTTGAAAACTCCTTTTCAGGCACAGTACAAAGTGAAGAAGGGAAGGAGCGCCATTCTGGAGTTTAGATTTTGGTGGAATGGTTTGTGGGTGCCATGTAACATTTTCAGAGCCCCTGAGATGCCAGAATAGCAGAAATCCCTTACAGTTGACCACATTTTACAAATTACACTCCTCTATGTATTTATCTAGGGGTGTAGTGAGCATATTGTCACTACAGGTGTGTCACAAAATGTTATACTACTGGGCGGTGAAATAATTAGAGTTTTACCACTGAAATGTTGTTTTAACCCCAGCTTTCAAATTTTCACAAGGGGAATAGATAAAAAATGCCTCATAATGTGTTACACAATTTCTTCTGAATATGGCAATACCCAAGAATGTGACTACAGTACTTTTTGGCCGCACAGCAGGGCTGAGCAGGAAGGAGCGCCATTTGACTTTTGAAGCACAGATTTTCCTAGAATAGTTTGCAGACTCCATTTGTACAGACCCTAAGTGCCAGAACAAAATAAATCCCCTCAAGTGCCAAAATTTTGGAAATTACACCCCTCTGGGAGTTTGTCAATGGGTGTGGTGACAATTTAGTCTTTGGAAAATATCCATGGAGTCAAACGCATTGAATGTTGCAAAATTAAACATTTCAAATATGCCCTTTTCGTGCCCAGCACATTGAGGTGCTGGTGTGTTGTGCCTAACTTGTACTTTTGTAGTCACACCCCCCCTAAATTAAGTGGGCTTTTCTCACTAAAAAAATGCAAAACATGTGGACATTAACTGTGGTTTAGACACATTGCAGTGCTCATAAAAGAGGGGAGCATTTGGATTTGGGAGAGCAGATTTTGCTGGATTTCTTTTTTTCAGGGACCATAGCATTTTTCTAAAGCCTTTGTGCTACCAGTAACATGGAAACCCTCTATTTTCCATTGGGAATTTTGTCTGGTTCACATTTTTCAGATATTTATACATAATCCCCTGTGTAAGCAGTTAGTATAGAGCGCAGGATAAATGTTACCCGCGCCTTACTGCAATCTTTGGAAGGCAGAATGAACCAATCAACAGCAGTATAAGAACTGACTTTATTTCTATTTTTTATGCCATTCACCATGCGGTATAAATGAAAGGGAGACTTTATTCCTCAGGTCAGTACGATTACAATGATATAAGATTTATATAGTTTTTTTTTAGATTTGGCTATTACACTAAAAAATGCTTTTTTACAAAATAAAGGTTTTTTGCATCACCATATTATCAAGGTTATCATTTTTTTATTTTTCTGCCAACAGAGTCATGTGAGGGCTTCTTTTTTTCAAGATGAGTTGAAGTTTTTATTAGTACTTAGCCACATAATATTTTTTGATCACTTTCTATTCTGCTTTTTGTGAGGCAGAATGAAGAAGAAACAGCAATTTAAGATTTTTTTTTTGTTTGTTTTACGCTGTTCATTGTGTTGTAAAAGTGATAAATCAGGTTTATTCTTCAGGTCAGTACGATTACAGTGATACCAAATTTATATATTGTTTTATGTTTTGCTGCTTTTACAGAAAAAAAAATATTTTTGCATTTATGTATTCTGAGAGCTATAGCTTTTTTTATTTTTTTCCTGACGGAGTTGTTGGGTGGCTTGTATTTACCATTTTTATTTACATGTGCATTTTTTATCTTGTTTTACACCGTGTGCAGAATTATTAGGCAAGTTGTATTTTAGAGGATTTTTTTTTTATTATTGATCAACAACTATGTTCTCAATCAACCCAAAAGGCAAAATATCAAAGCTTAATATTTTTGGAACTTGGGTGTTTTTTTTTAGATTTGGCTATCTTAGGAGAATATCTTTTTGTGCACGTAACTATTACTGTGTAGAATTATTAGGCAACTTAATAAAAACCAAATATATTCCCATCTCACTTGCTTATTTTCACCAGGTAAACCAATATAACTGCACAAAATTTAGAAATAAACATTTCTGACATGCAAAAACAAAACCCCAAAAAATGAGTGACTAATATAGCCACCTTTCTTTATTATGACACTCAGCAGCCTACCATCCATAGATTCTGTTAGTTGCTTGATCTGTTTATAATCAACATTGCGTGTAGCAGCCACCACCGCCTCCCAGAAAAGGTGCCGAGAGGTGTACTGTTTTCCCTCACTGTAGATCTCACATTTTATGAGGGACCACAGTTTCTCTATGGGGTTTAGATCAGGTGAACAAGGGGGCCATGTCATTATTTTTTCATCTTGTAGACCTTTACTGTCCAGTCACGCTGTGGAGTAGTTGGATACATGTGATGGAGCATTGCACTGCATGAAAATCATTTTTTTCTTGAACGATACCAACTTCTTCCTGTACCACTGCTTGAAGAAGTTGTCTTCCAGAAACTGGCAGTAGGTCTCGGAGTTGATCTTCACTCCATCCTGAACCCGAAAAGGTCGCACAAGTTCATCTTTGATGATACCAGCCCATACCTGTACCCCACCTCCACCTTGCTGGCGTCTGAGCTCTCTCCCCTTTACTGATTCAGCCTCTGGCCCATCCATCTGGCCCATCAAGAGTCACTCTCATTTCATCAGTCCATAAAACCTTTGAAAAATCAGTCTTAAGATATTTCTTGGCCCAGTCTTGACGTTTTATCTTATTTTTCTTGTTCAAAGGTGGTGGTTTTTCAGCCTTCCTTACCTTGGCTGTGTCCCTGAGTATGGCATACCTTATGCTTTTTGATACTCTAGTAATGTTGCAGCACTGAAATATGGCCAAACTGGTGGCAAATGGCATCTTGGCAGCTTCACACTTGATTTTCTTCAATTCATGGGCAGTTATTTTGCGCCTTTTTTGCCCAACACGCTTCTTGAGACCCTGTTGGCTATTTGCCATGAAACGCTTGATTGTTTGGTGATCACGCTTCAAAAGTTTGTTAATTTCAAGACTGCTGCATCCCTTTGCAAGACATCTCACAATTTTGGACTTTTCAGAGCCCGTCAAATCTTTCTTCTGACCCATTTTGCCAAAGGAAAGGAAGTTGCCTAATAATTAAGCACAGCTTATATAGGATGTTGATGTCATTACACCACACCCCTCCTCATTACAGAGATGCACATCACCTGATTTACTTAATTGGTAGTTGGCTCTCAAGCCTATACAGCTTGGAGTAGGACAACATTTATAAAACGTATCATGTGATCAAAATACTCATTTGCCTAATAATCCTGCACACAGTGTATTCCAATTTTTTGTCAGCTGTATGACCTTGACGCATCCACCCGACTGTCATGTTAACAGGCTACCTGGTTGATACTGCCAATATCATATGTTTTTTAAAAATATTTTTACAGTTTTTCAGGACTTTTTTTAAAAAAAACTTTTTTACTTTGCACCTATATGGGACATTAACTTTTTTTTAAATTGTTTTTATTTAACAACAAAACATGGACACAGGTAAAAATGAAATGTACACAGTATGACTAAAACTGAGCAGTTACTTGGGACATTAACTTTTATTGCTCTAATCGCTGATACAATGTATTGCAATACATCAATATTGCAACACATTATATCTGACAGTGCTACACTGACAAATGTATTTTAGACCATGTTCCTAGTATGGTCAGAAAGGCTTCCCATAGCAGGGTGACCCAGAGTTCATCAAGACGACCTCCACTCGCCATAGCACGGATTGGGCCTTCTCGATGACATCGTGGGGACACTAATCGGATGGGAGAGGGAGCACACTCCTTCTCCCAGACCCCTAAATGCTTTGATCGATATCGATTGCAGCATTTAGGGGGTGAAAAAGCCAGGGATGGTGCAGGGACTATCCCTAGCTGTCAGAGCTGGGACTCTACTGTCATGTAAGGTGGGCCACCGGCAGCGATTGCGCGGGCACAGCTCCTGTGCCCTCACGATCGCCACGACGTACCGGTACGTCCAAGGTTGGGAAGTCCCCGCCAAATAGAAAGTACTGTTACGTCGAAAGTCATGAAGGGGTTAAAGCTAGACATACATATTAAATAGTTATCAGTAGAGGTATGTGAATCGAACAACGGAAAATCGAGGGCTAGTTCAATTTTACAAAAATGTGTGGTTCCCTGTGAATTCAAACAATTAGCAATTCGATTTATGAGCGTCACAAAAATAGCATTTCTCAGACTGCTGAAGCATCATAGGCAAGGTAATTATTTTTTATGCACCCTCCCCCATAATACCATGCAGCTATGACATCACATTCTGGTTTATCGAGCACACTATTAGGGTACCTGGGTTATCAGTCCCAGTAGAGCACAGCCGGGAACAGGGCTGTACGCATGCCATGTACCATTCCATCATCTGATTCCCTGGGTTAGTGGAATTGAAACTAAACAAAATGTAATCTCTCTCTTCCAAGAAATTAGATGCTTTCCAGTATTGCGATTTATGGTGAATTTATTTGATGCAAATTAAAATAAATTTTGGGGAAAAGTTCACTGGAACTGGTAAATTGAAATTGCAAATGATCCACTCATCTCTATTTGTCAGTCATATGTCATTCAACTGATAACTATGTCCCCAACCCTGCCATGCACAGGAACGTTAGGCTCAGATGAATAATCTGGCAGCGGAGGATCAGGTGATTGAATACCAGCTGCACAATCCTTATGTTCTCCAACACAATTTGTCAGGGGTCATTTGGAATGCTCTCATCCACATCCCGCCGAAATCGTTTTGTTTCTATGACTTTTATCTAGTGTTTATGGCAATTTTATTGGTGCATTCCCATGTGCAAACACAGTGGATTTTACAGACAGAAAATCTGTTGCATTTTACACTGTCAGTGATGTGTATGAGATTTTGTAGTATAGTGCTCCATTCTTGTCTCATGTAGTAATGTGCCCCATCCTGTAGTAATGTGCCCCATCCTTGTGCCCCATCCTGTAGTAATGTGCCCCATCCTGTAGTAATGTGCCCCATCCTATAGTAATGTGCCCCATCCTATAGTAATGTGCCCCATCCTGTAGTAATGTGCCCCATCCTGTAGTAATGTGCCCCATCCTGTAGTAATGTGCCCCATCCTATAGTAATGTGCCCCATCCTATAGTAATGTGCCCCATCCTGTAGTAATGTGCCCCATCCTGTAGTAATGTGCCCCATCCTATAGTAATGTGCCCTATCCTTGTGCCCTGTAGTAATGTGCCCATCCTTTAGTAGTGTTCTCATTCCGGTTCCCATCTTGTCCCCTGTTATGCCGTTGTTCACATACACACAGAAAAAAAATATTCTCACCTCTCCTCCATTTCTGCTGTGTTCTCTTACCTGCTTCTTGCAGCCCGCAGGTACACAGACACTTCCGTGATCACATTTGGTGCATGGGCCACCACTGCCCTCAGTGTATTACTGCAGTTGAATGCTTTCCAGCGCAACAAAGCATTCAACTGGAGTACAGCGATGACGGCAGACAGCAGCTGCGGCCCCGTGCACTGGACGTGATCACAGAGGGGTCTGTGTGCCTGCAGGTCATAAAAAGCAGGTGGATGGTGCAGGAATGGAGGATAGGTGAGAATATTTTTTGGGTATAAGCTGAGGGGGGCATTTTCAGCATGAAAAAATGGGCTGAAAAACTCGGCTTGAGTATATATGGTATATGCAAAATTTGTAGTACTGATATCCATATACATCTGTACCATCATCAGTCTTAGGACAAAACAAAGATGTAAAAGAAAGGGAAAAAGCAAAGGAGATTATGTGCTTCCCAGGCTTACCCAACATTCCTCCGCCTGTACATGACCTTCCAAAGCCAGGAGACAGTCTGGGGCGTCTAATGGTCCTGTCCATTTTGATGCAGAATAGACAGGGATGAAAATAATGGAAAGCATTATAAAATAATAAAGAGACATATGGGACGCTTGCAGAAGTAAATGAGGGTGTGCAATAATATAAAAGAATATTTCTATGGAAATAATGAGGAGTGGAGACAATGGCGATGGCGAGGGAGAGGTGAGCATATGCACACTGATTTGTACTTATTACATAACAAAAGTCTGTTTCTTTATCATCTTATCATTCAGTTAATAAAAATTAGCTACAATAACAGCTTCAGTTTAAAAACCTCTCAAACTCTGAAGGATTTGCTTTCACAATGGACATGAATACTGTTCAGAAATACAAACAGTCAAAGGATAACTTTAGATCTGAAAGGGAAACCTGGAGTGGCTAATTGAATAAGCCTTGGTCCCCTTAATATGTCATGGTGAGTGCAGTCAACGTATCATAATTAGGCTTACAGAGACCCATTCCAACATTCTGCTTCCATTCTCCTGAGCCATTGTCCACAGCTCGGCAAATAGCCAGAGGACAAAGGGGATTCAAGTGCTGACAAAACATGAAAGAGGAAAAAGATTTAGCTGCTTTTATCAAAGAAACTGAGAAGGACTTTGTTTGTGTAAATAACGTAGAATAACTGGACGGCCTTGCATTTAGGCAATGCTGTTTTCATTACAATTAATTCTTGACATGCTGGAAGAGGTCCAAAGGATGGAGTTCTACCACAAGTTTCACTTGCAAATTAAAAACAGTTGGTCAAATGAAAACCTGTATTAAGAGGCTTAACCCTTCTTCAGTCATTGCGATACCCTGACATACAGCACTACAGATGATGACATGTGACCAGACCTGTGCCATGATGTCAGAAAATGATGGGCTTGGTCGACAATGAGCTCCTTTTTTCACATTTTGGGTTCACAATTTAAGTAGATGCAGGCTAAAAAATTATATAAATTTCTAAATATGTATACCTATTACTTGAAAACACTGAATTGAAAAGATGAGGCTGAAAAGACAAAATGCGCAAACTTGGCCTCTTATCCTGGTGGGAACTAGTATAAGGGGGTGAAGGGAATCACTCACCTGGGCATGTTGTGCAAGTCACAACTCCTATGATACGTTTTTGGGCAAAAAACAGTTACCATGGATCCACGAGGTGAAATATCAATCAGTGGAAGAGAAGAAATGGGTTGTCATGCCGCGCTGCCCAAAGGATTCAGGAGAGCAAGTGATATATTTAGCAGATTTTATTGTTCTAGTTCTATGCGTTTTGGAGCTAGCATGCTCCTTCTTCAGGATTTAAACAATGGCAATGTACATTGTTAGTTCCTTAGTTCCTGAAGAAGGAACATGCTAGCTCTGAAACGCGTTGAACTAGAACAATAAAATCTGTTGAACATATCATTTGCTCTCCTGATTCCATTGGGCATCGCGGCATGACAACCCATTTCTTCTCTTCCACTGATGACATCACTAACATGGAGATTTGGTCTATGCAGTTCTCAGCAACCTTTGCAAGTGAAAGGTATTAAAAACAGCACATCAAATGTCTAGGTGCCCTTTACACTACAGTCATAAAATGGGCACATAGTTCTGTAATGAACATATTATATATTTTTTTTAATACTCCATCATCCGTGTCAGCCCTGAGCACTATTTATGTCAGCAGTGGCGACTTGGCAGCTTCTGCTCTCAATTCTAGCTGGTCTTCAGACCATGAGCCTTCTGTCTCACATTACAGGCTTAATTTAGCCAAGCGTATTACCCATAGAGGGTCATACCAATTTATGATGCTCCAGTCCCTAGGTCAGAAAGTCACCTGTCCTTCTTGATTACAATATGCTGCTAATTTCTTGCAATTACTTATCACTCTGTTACTTGCACTGTATTTGGGCTGCCTAAATCTACAAGAAAGAAGAACATAGGTACTCTGATGAGCAAAAGGCTAGCAATGTTTTGAACTTTTGACTTTCAGACCCCATATCTCACCACCCACTACAGCTTCAAATGAGAGACTGCCTTCATTTTATAGACAATTATCTTGGCCATATCATACATATATTTGACTTGCAACTATTTACCATATGATTAGTTATGCAGTTACTTGTCATGTCACTGCATTGTTACTGTTTTGCTCCTGGTGGTAGAAAATCTTTTTCTTCTTGTATACTACAAAATACATCCTGTTCTCACATTCCCTAATAGCTCAGTGCATTATTAGGTTGATTTGCAAGTGAAAGTCACTGGCTTGAATTGAGGAGCAGCCATGAAGAAGATTTCTCCAGAAAAGAGAAACAGCATCGTCCAGTTCATTAATAGCCATCTATATGAGAAGAAAATTGCCAAACTGCATTATGTGAGTGCCATGACAGTTGAAAAAATACAATTTGAAGTCCATCCATTCATTCAAAAGCCAAGAGGTGGACGTCCAAGCAAAATATCTAAGTCAAAAAGTTGGCTCATCACAAGGCCTATCAGTTCTGGCATGACAAACACGGCAGTGGAGGTGGTTTGTATGCTTTGTAATAATGAGATCACAGACATCCATGCAAGCAGCATGCAACGCACATTTCACAAGTCTAGAATGGTGACACAAAAAAAGGTGAAGAAGCCTGGAAAGAAGGTGAGAAGCATTGTCTCCAGTTTCCAAAAAGTACAAAACGTGAACAGTAGAAGGTGATTTAGAGATGAGACTAAAGTCAATTGATTAGGCTCTCATGGGTGCAAATAGGTTTGTAAGAAACAAGGGAAAAAGGGGCTAATGGATTGAGAATCTGAAAAAACTGTCAAGTTCAGTGAAGGAAGCCTGATGATTTCTAATTGTTTCACAGCCAAAAGCATTGGATACTTGACCAGGATCGATGGAAATTTCAATGGTGAGCTATATGTGATTATCCCACAAGAAAATAACTTCTTACACCTGAGTTCTATGGATGTGAAAAGGACGACACAGTGTTCCAGCAGAACAATGACCCCGAATCATAAGTCAAGATTGGAGAAGAAATGGTTCAATGAGAATGTAGAGGTGCTGGATTGACCATCCCACAGTCCCCAGACCTCAACCCTATCAACACCTGTGGGTAGAGTTAAAGACAAAGCTTCATATACATCCAAGTTAGTTGACCAGTATACACCGACATTGGCAACGTATAGCACAGATCTGGGATCAGTTGTGACATGCTTGAATTTAAAAGAGAATATGCCCAGAAAAATTCAGGCAAAGCCAAAATACAAACAAAATAACAAAAATTAAAATTTAGATTCTTTAGAGCAAAACAGTAATAATGCGGCTGCATATCTTAACATATGCTAAATAGTTGCAAGTCAAATTAACATATGAGATAGCCAAGATGATTGTCTATAAAATTAAAGTTGTATCAGTTTGGAAGCTGTATTGGATGGTGAGATATGGAGCCTGAAAGTCAAAACTTCCAAACATTGTTACCTTGTGGCTTGTCAATGTATAACATATAATAGAGACATTGGTATAAAACTGGATGGATACCTTTAAATGGAACCTGTCACCTGTATTCTTAGTATTGACCCAAAAGTATTACCTTCTGTAGCTCCTGGGCTGCATTCTATGAAGGTGCACCTTGTTCCCTGACTCCCCTTCCAGACCCCAAAAATAACTTTATAAATTCTGACCGCCACGTATCCAAATGACCTGTTCTGGTCAGATGAATGTGCTCTTTTTTGGCTCCTGTCAAAATGTGTTAGCACATTAGCTCATACATTATCAGTGTTGCTCCATTTACATCTCTACTGGCATTAAGCCAGAAGATTTACATGGCCTTGGTCTAGCAGCCACATTCGTAGGTACATTAAGTAGGTAGGTTGTTTGCCTCTTCTGATTAGTAGGCCCCGTGCAACGTCATGCGGTTACCGACTACTGCTCGACCAAAGACCTATAAATGTTTTTATTCAACTCTAATACAGTCATATGAAAAAGTTTGGGCACCCCTATTAATGTTAACCTTTTTCTTTCTAACAATTTGGGGTTTTGCAACAGCTATTTCAGTTTCATATATCTAATAACTGATGTAATATTTCTGGATTGAAATGAGGTTTATTGTACTAACAGAAAATGTGCAATCCGCATTTAAACAAAATTTGACCGGTGCAAAAGTATGGGCACCCTTATCAATTTCTTGATTTGAACACTCCTAACTACTTTTTAGTGACTTACTAAAGCACTAAATTGGTTTTGTAACCTCATTGAGCTTTGAACTTCATAGGCAGCTGTATCCAATCATGAGAAAAGGTATTTAAGGTGGCTACTTGCAAGTTGTTCTCCTATTTGAATCTCCTATGAAGAGTGGCATCATGGGCTCCTCAAAACAACTCTCAAATGATCTGAAAACAAAGATTATTCAACATAGTTGTTCAGGGGAAGAACCCAAAAAGTTGTCTCAGAGATTTAAACTGTCAGTTTCCACTGTGAGGAACATAGTAAGGAAATGGAAAAACACAGGTACAGTTCTTGTTACGCCCAGAAGTGTCAGGCCAAGAAAAATATCAGAAAGGCAGAGAAGAAGAATGGTGAGAACAGTCAAGGACAATCCACAGACCATCTTCAAAGACCTGCAGCATCATCTTGCTGCAGATAGTGTCAATGTGCATCGGTCAACAATACAGCGCACTTTGCACAAGGAGAAGCTGTATGGGAGAGTGATGTGAAAGAAGCCGTTTCTGCAAGCACGCCACAAACAGAGTCGCCTGAGGTATGCAAAAGCACATTTGGACAAGCCAGTTATATTTTGGAAGAAGGTCCTGTGGACTGATGAAGCAAAGATTGAGTTGTTTGGCCATACATAAAGGCGTTATGCATGGAGGCAAAAAAAACCACGGCATCCCACAGTAAAATTTGGTGGAGGTTCCATCATGCTTTGGGGCTGTGTGGCCAATGCCGGCAGCGGGAATCTAGTTAAAGTTGAGTGTCACATGGATTCAACTCAGTATCAGCAGATTCTTGACAATAATATGCAAGAATCAGTGACGACGTTGAAGTTATGCAGGGAATGGATATTTCAGCAAGACAATGATCCAAAACACTGCTCCAAATCTACTCAGGCATTCATGCAGAGGAACAATTACAATGTTCTGGAATGGCCATCCCAGTCCCCAGACCTGAATATCATTGAACATCTGTGGGATGATTTGAAGCGTGCTGTCCATGCTCGGCGACCATCAAACTTAACTGAACTGGAATTGTTTTGTAAACAGGAATGGTCAAATATACCTTCATCCAGGATCCAGGAACTCATTAAAAGCTACAGGAAGCGACTAGAGGCTGTTATTTTTGCAAAAGGAGCATCTACAAAATATTAATGTCACTTTTATGTTGAGGTGCCCATACTTTTGCACCGGTCAAATTTTGTTTAAATGCGTATTGCACATTTTCTGTTAGTACAATAAACCTCATTTCAATCCAGAAATATTACTGAGTCCATCAGTTATTAGATATATGAAACTGAAATAGCTGTTGCAAAAACCCAAATTGTTATGAAGAAAAAAGGTTAACATTAATAGGGGTGCCAAAACGTTTTCATATGACTGTATCTACCATATTTATAGGGATGCTCAAGATTAGACAAAGTGTTTGCCTTTTTTTCCAGAAGCATCTCCCCTTGTTCATGGGTTGCACATCTCATTTACGTTTCTATGTATTTCTTTGTCGAAATATCTTATCATAGACATCTATGTACTTGTTATAAACAACTTTCTGATGACAAAGGAAAAACTTTCAAGCTGAACGGCTTTTCACTATGCTCTAAACAGGTCATTGAAACTCGGGCGCTGTGCATTTTTATGACTGTTTAATGTAGTCCCTAAGTCAAATAAGCATTATTGTGCTGAATAAAACATGTCTGCGTTTTTATAGCTACTGCTGGGGAACTTCAGATTAGTATTATGCAGCTCCCTCCTTCTAAAAACACAAGGATCCACAAAGTCCAGTCCTTAGTTTTAAACTTTTTTTGTCTCCAGCTTTAGCCGCTGCAGTAAAACTGTCTGGCGATCTATGAATGGTGCGAAAAACATTTATTTACTAGACATTCAGGCCAGATCAAACAGAAACAATGAAAAAGCACAACGTTTTAGACTCAATAGAGTCTTTTGCATCTGATAAAAGCCTATTCAACCAGAAACCTTGTCCTTATTGTCCACTTTTGCTCTGAAGTTGAGTGCATCTATACTTTAGAGGTGAAAACTTGAAAAATAGGCACTTTTTTTGAATGTGAATCTTTTGCTACATATGTTTTTCTTTCCAACTGATGGTGGATACATTTTATTGATATTTGCTCCATTAAAGCTTTTGTATGATATGACGATTCAATATTTTACATGTATAATATACCGTAGGACAAATACATTTTTTTACATCACAAACATACAGATTTAATAGCTCAAGTCAATCAATTTATATATTTTAGTCTCTTTTATTTAGTGCTATAAATTCCATAACGCTTTACAGACATCATCATCACTGTTCCCATTGGGGCTCACAATATAAACTCCCTATTATTGTCCATTGGACTACGAGAGGAAACTATAGAACCTAGAAAAAATGCACATGAACACGGGGAGAACATGCAAACTTTTTACAGATGTGTGGGATTTCAACATAGGACCTCCAGTTGTACAAAACAACAATGCTAACTACTGAGCCACTGTGCTACCCAACCTACTGCTATGTTTTTTTAATTGAAAATGAGCATCTTAAGAAGAGTTATTAAATCCAATGAGAATATGTATCTTGATGCAATCTTCTAAGGATTCATTCTGCTTTAGGCCCTCCTGATACAGAAAGCATGTCCATACTACCTATTTGAATTAATGTTGGCAGACCAGCCTATCAATCATCTATATTTCCCCACCAGGAGGTTTAGCTGTAAGTACATGTAATTCATCTTATGGGCATACAGCCGGTATATGAGGAATCACAATGAAGCTGGATTGCTCCATGCTGGCATCATTAAATAAGAACCACGTGCCTCCATTCAACATGTCGGCTCCTTTGCCGGAGAACTTTTCAACCCGACTTAAGTGGCTATTTTCCATACAAAGAAAAAAGTTACACAGTCTTTCATATCAAACTGAGCATATTTTAGCCAGTGTAGAAAAAGAAATAGTCAAGTTGAGGGGAACTCCATTTTTGACTGAAGTATTTATTCCTTGTCCAGAAAAAGGTACATATTCAATATATAGACATTAAAACATTTTCTAAAAGTTACCAATAAATGCTATTGATCCAACAAAAGTCTCATTTTAAGAAAGGTGTCATGTAATATCTTACTAACTACAAGTCACACTTGTGATAGATTGTCATGGTGCCATCCGTACTCTTATGGTAGATCAGATATCTGCATTCATCACTTGTATCCCCCAATACAGCAACAAATTTAAGATCTATTTCTTACACAAGCTATTGCATTAGGTGGTAAGAGAATCGGCATGCACTTGGTTATTTCATTTCCGGTCTGTATTATTGAAATTTTCTGTGCCATTGTTGGGTATGTACTGTGGCGTGCACTAGAATTTGGGTGTAGTTTGCATAAAAAACTATATTTTGTATTTATTTTGCTTTAAGACATTTCTTGCGCTCTTTTTCAGGGCCTCACAGAAAATTTGTCACGTTTGTGAGAAAGAGAATTTGTCTAATGTGCAAGACCATGTACCCCCCCAAAATTACCAAAATTGGGTGCATATGTTTTACACAAGCGAAACAAATAGATGGCATAAATGTTCAAAGACCATTAACTCGACAGATTTATAGCCATGATGAATAATCTGGTTCATTTTAACATCATCTAGTCTTTGGACCGCCATACAATGTCAATTTAGAACATTTTGTAGACCATCAGCACTTTTTAAGACAAATATAGCCCAAAGGCAGATTTTTTGGCTGTTGTTGGGTGCAGTAGTTGAAAAATCATTCATGCTGAACAACAAATCTGCATCCATCAGTGGATGTGTGGACCATCCACAGATCACGCTAGAAATTGATTGTCAATTTGTTGTTTTTGCACTTACCAAATTTTATAAACTATTACGGACATCATTCAGGAAACATGCATGGTCCGCTTTAGGTTGTGGGAAGGAATCCATTTAAGACAATTGGACTTTTCTAACTTTAGAAGTCTGGCAGTACAGAATAACTATGCCAACAAGCTTGGTGCATCATGACATGGCCAAGTCAGGTCACCCGCCCCGCTGGTGTACTGTCACTGCGGAGGTGGTTGGCATGTGGCGATTAAGGCTTCATATAAGTTAGGTACCTACTCAGAGGTTCGCCGTGACATGGCAGTGGGCTTCATACAGTCTGATCAGAATGTTAAACCAAGAATTTCATGTTCAGGTAGTTACATTTTTGCTTTAGCGGCTTTAGATCATCTGATGATTTTTGGATGTGCGGTTCATGTCTAATTCTCTAATTATGCTATATGACATGGCCAAATATTTAGATGCACCTTCCACATCTACTGTTTTTCCATCTATCTCCACCTTTCTCTGGCTCTGTAAAGCCACAGCTGTCAATCAAAGAAGAAGGGAGGGTGGAGATAGAGGGAAAACTAGTAGGAGCTGCCGCCCGACCACCGTGCGGAGCCGCCGCCTGACCACCGTGCGGAGCCGCTGCCTGACCACCGTGCGGAGCCGCCGCCCAACCACCGTGCGGAGCCGCCGCCCGATCTACACCCCACCTACTATCTCCTCACCACAATCCTATAGAATGTAAGCCCGCAAGGGTAGGGCCCTCTTCCCTCTGTACCAGTGTGTCTACTGTAACTTGTGTATGTATTCTGTATGTAACCCCCTTCTCATGTACAGCACCATGGAATTAATGGTGCTCTATAAATAAATAATAATAATAATAATAATAATAATAATAATAATAATAGGTGGAGAGTGCACTTAGATGTTTGGCTGCCATGATGCACCAAGTGCCTGTAATCGGTTTGTACAGTCATTCTATGCTGACAGAGTGCCTTCAATATATACATATTCTTCATCATTTCAGCTCTTGCTTATGAATACATAAGAATAAGTATTGACCCCAAAATATTAGCTGATAGGACTAGTTTTTGTAATGTCCTTAGTCAAGGCAATTTTACAATCTTGAATAAAAGCACAAAGAGCGCTTGATCAATTCCTTTAATATATGGAGTTAATATCTATATTAGCTGCTATTGGATCAGAAGAATATTAAAAGTACAGAATTTTTTATGGGTATTTAACTAGAGGAGTTTGGGATAAATTTCCTTGACTGTATAAAACTCAATTTAGAAATTACTGTTTTACTAAGAATGCGTTGTGTATAAAAATATTTCACTATAGTACATTTTATCTCTTGTAGGCTTTGATTTAAGTTGAATGAGTCAAATTTGTTCTTTTATGTTCTTATGATTCTTTTGAGTTACAAGCAGCCAGAGAAAAAGGAAAAATAAATCAATCATAGTCATATACAGAAGCCTAAGCGTAGACAAATGGAAACGGATAGACTGCTAAAGCAAAAAGCCAAAGAGATCCGTCTTCTAAACCCTAACCAATACGAGATCCTTGATTTCTTCACAGACCACATGGCACTACTGATCTTTCTGAAGCCTATTAATGCCAATGTTCCTATGTAAAGGGAAGCCTTGTATTTATAGAGAAAATAGCAGATCCTTAGAGCTCACACAGGCTTCCCGCTGCTGAGGAACATTTATTTGACTTATCCTGTGGTGTTTCTTTTTGTAAATTGCCTTGAAGAACTTGAAAAAGCCACATGAATTCATTAGGAATACATAGCTACAAAAATTGGCAATATACTGACTTTCAAGCACTTGTATAATTCTTAAAGCAACCGTGGCCTCTTAAGATGGTGAAATTAATGTGTCTATTCCGATATACTAGTGCGTGAAAATGCATTCCCTTACTTTAGTATGCCTATTGTTACTGAGCACGTGACTTATTTTTAATTCCATAAATGACCTTTTTAAATGCCAACTTCATGTGAATTTCATGCCATGGAATACACTGGCGCATTTGTGTATGTTAGACACCATCAGGGCCAGATTATCATACCACATGCAGTATTTCTCTGGATCCTTAAATCAAAGGATATAAAAAAAATAGGGTAAAAATATAAAAAATATCTGACCAGGTTTGAGGACTATATCCACATAGCAGGACTGTGACACATTTGCTGCAGGAATATTGAAAAAGGCTGTCTTTTCAGGAAATAGTGTCACACTTGTGAATGGGTAGTGTCCGATATTGCAGCTACTGTCACAAATTGTCCTAAGGCAAAACAAATTGTCCACAAATGCCAAGTCTATGATAAAACTTAACTTATTTAACTCTCTATATTAAAATTACAATATATATTACAGAACCCATAAATGCCAGTGCTGTATACAAAGTTATGGTATTATAAGAGAGTTAAAGAAAAGGTGTTTTGTTACACAGAAGAGTTAAAGGGAACCAATCACCAGGATTTTCCTATATAACCTAAAGCCAGTGCTAAAGTGGCACTGTCAGGCAGATTCTCTACATACCTTTAGTGGTCAGTTTGGATGTTAAGGTGTTGAAATCCAAGAAAGTAAAGTTTATAAAATCGGCAGCTTCTTAAGTGACAGCAGCTGAGGATCAGATAATATCTTTGGGGTATGCATACTTATCCCCTCCCCCTGTTAGAATTACCATAAGTATTATATCATCGATTCACTTTTTCACTTGCAGGACCTGTGTGAGGTCATACCCATGTGACCAGAAGGAGCAGGGGCTCAGCCAACAAAGCTGATACCACAAGGCAATATTTTTCAGTTTGCTGAGGCACCACCCCTTCTGGTCACATGGGTATGACCTCACACAGGTCCTGTTGTGAAAAGTTAAATTGATTGTATAATACTTATGCTACTTTTAACTGGGGGAGTGGATAAGTATGAATACCTCCCACCTGTTATCTGATCCTCAGCATCTGTCATTCAAGAAGCTGATGATTTTATAAACTTTACTTTCTTGGATTTCAAAACCTAAACATCCGAGCTGACCACTACAGGTATGTATAGAATCAGCCTGATAGTGCCAGTATAGCATGGGTTTTAGGTTATATAGAAAATTCCTGGTGATTGGTTCCCTTTAAATAAAAGTTAAATGGAGGCAGTTACCCCCAAAATGCAAATTCAGCTACATATATATTTATATAGGACACATAGCCCCTGTAAAAATTATACCAGTACTATACATTTTAGAGTTGTAGTTACAGATAAATTCACTTTCAATTAATACGCAAATTAATGAGCTTCAGTGCACCCTTGGTGTGGCCAATGGCTCAGTGCACCATTACATCCTTGGATTTGCATATCCTGTACTATTCGTTAACTTGATTGACAGCACTGGGTTTCTCACAGTGAGCGCTCACTAAACTTGAAGCTCTATGCCTACACGTGTATACTGACACTAAGAGGCCAGGGATACATTCACAGTGTCAGTGAGAAACTATAAGATAGAACAGCGCAAATAGGGTATTATCCAATGGATTTATGATGGTGTATGCAGAGTATGTGCTCACCTTGCTGAGTTGTGCAGCACACAACAAGATCACGCCCTGTAACCAGCTGCCGCACGAACCATGAGCCCTAAGGCTTGAAACAATGCTGAAGAACCAGGAATATGGCGTAAAGATGACTTTGATAGTTTATTTCTCAACGGGTTTCAAAGTGGTCACACTTCTTTCCTGAAGAAGTGTGACCACTTCGAAGCGTATTGAGAAATAAACTGCCCTTAGGCTATGTGCGCACTTACCGGATTTTTCGCGGATTTTGCCGCGGATTTGCTGCATGTTTCGCTGCAGAAAATGTTCATAACATCTCTGCAGTGAATCACCAGCAAATCCTATGGAGAAAAAAAATCCTGTGCGCACTGGGCGGAATTTGACAGCTGCGTGTTTTGCTGCGGGAATCCCGCAGCAAAAACAAGTGCATGTCACTTCTTTTCCGCACGTCGCTGCGGGATTTCTCTCCATTGACTCAATGTTAATCAAGAAATCCCGCAGGGAATAACGCAGGCAGCAAATTCTGTGCGGTTCACTGCGTTTTCCTGCGTTATTTCCTGCGGTATTTTGCGGTTTACCTCCGGTAATGTGCATCGCTTGTCTGCGGTTTTGCAGGGAAGTGATGTCATTACAGGAAGAGGAAGCCGTGCAGAGTAAACACACACACAGATCACACACACAGACATCACAGACACATAGATCACATAGACACAGACACATAGAACACACATAGAAAGAAAACGGAAATATAGGAAAAAAAGAACGTGGGCTCCGCTGCATATTCACCGTCCAGCCGAGGTAAGCACACAGCGGCGGCCCGGTATTCTCAGGCTGGGGAGGGAGAGGGGCAGGAGTAATGTCCCCCGCCTCACTCCCCCTCCGGCAGCCGAGAATATCAGCCGCAGCTGCCCCGGCACTGTCGCATGCAATATGCGACAATACCGGCGTGTCCTCGGCTCTTCTTGCCACCGTGTAGCAGTGGTGGCAAGGTAATACAAGGGGTTAATGATGGTGGGGGACCACCGCCATTAACCCCAGGCTTGATCATGGCAGCGTCTATGTGACAGCTGACATGATCAACCCGTAAGTAAAGTGAAGAAAACACACACACCGAAAAATCCTTTATTTTAAATAAAACAAACAAGCCTCGTTCACCATTTTATTAACCCCTCCCGCACCAAAGCTCCGGCGTAATCCAGGTCCGACGTCCAGCGCTGCCTCCATCCAGCCGCGACTGTCACAGAGACAGGCTGAATGAAAGCAGCAGAGGTAATTACCGGTCATTTCCCACGGCCGGTAATGTGAACTCACTGCCGACCGTGGGAAATGCAGCGATCTGTCATCTATCTCTCTATCTATCTATCCCTCTGTCTGTCTATCTATCTATCCCTCTATCTATTCTTCTGTCTATCTACTCTCAGAATTAAATGACTTTTTTTTTTTTTTTTTCTTCAATGTGCTTTATTGCATTGAAAGCAATAAAGCACATCCCAACCCGCACGCGGCAAAACCGCGGCAATACCGCGAATAATACCGCGGTAAAACCGCAGCAAACCGCGGCAAACCGCATGCGGTTTTCGGGTGCGGTTTCCGGCGGTTTTTTACCGCGGGTGCGGTAATCTTTGAGGGCATGCGGAATTTTCTCAAGAAAATTCCACTTCCCAGTGCGCACAGAGCCTTAATCTGGACAAAGTGCATTGGTCTCTGTTACTTCCCAGCCACGCAGTCATCACCACGCCGTTTTCCTGATTCTCCTGCATCCTCACAGTGTAAGAGCACGTGCATGCCCTGAATGTGGGTGCAGACATGCTCTCATCTCTTCCTCTTCTCTGAAAACACTCCCTCTTTACACTTCTGGGTATAGCGAGTGGCGGCCACAGACTTTCAGGAGCAGGAGATCAGAACATGCTTGCACCTACACCTAGTGCGCCAGAGAACCAAAGAAAAACCAAAAAGAGTATGCAGGAACCAAGTCAAGCAAAATCATGGAACGTGCTGGATATGCAAATCAAAGTATGCAATGGTGCAATGAGCAATTGACCATACCGAGAGTGCACCCAAGAGCCCTTATTTCCATATGGAATAAAATAACATTTTTTTGCAACTACAACTCTAAAATGTATAGTAGTAGTATAATTTTTTTATAGCGGCAAAGTACCCTATATACTGTAAATGTTGATATGTTTTGCATTTATTTATTAAAATCGTAGAAATCTGACAAAAAAGTTTGAAAATTTGCAATTTATAAACTTTGAATAAATACACAGGTATGCAAAATTTAGGTTTATGAAAATTGTTTCAATGATTCTTATGTTCTCTGATGCCCTGATTTACAAAAATAATTAAAATTTTAACCATTACTTATACATTTTGGACAAAACAAGAGTGAAATTATGAAGTGAGATGATCAAAAAAAATTTTTAGGCTATGTGCGCACGTTGCGTTTTTTTCCGTGGAAACGCTGCGTTTTGAACTGCAGCGTTTTCAGTGCCAAATTGCATGCGTTCAGCTTCCCCAGCAAAGTCTATGAGAAAGCCGAAAAATCAATGCACACGCTGCGTTTGTAAACGCAGCGTTTTGGATGCCCAAAATCGCTGTGGAAAAAAAAGCAGCATGTCACTTCTTTTGTGCGTTGTAGCGGCGTTCTCCACCCATTGAAATCAATGATGTGGGTCAAAACGCAACCAAAATGCACTTGGACTGCATTTTTGTTGCGTTCTGCATGCTTTTTTGACAAGCAAAACGCAGTTCTTCAATGTCGGTCAATCTCTGTCTCTGGATGTCGGTGAATCTCCCTCTGTCTGTCGGTTGGTTGGTCTCTTTCTCTGTCAGTTGGTCGCTCTGTCTGTCTCTCTCTCTGTCGGTCGGTCTCTCTCTCTGTCTGTCCCTCTCTCTGTCCATCGGTCGGTCTCACCCCCTCTCTCATACTCACCGATCACCGGCGCGGCGCTGCACGGCTGTCACACTGCTCTGGCGGCTTCTCCTCTTTTGAAAATGCCGGCCACTCATTATTCAATCTGGTATTCCCTGCTTTCCCCGCCCACCGGCGCCTATGATTGGTTGCAGTCAGACACACCCCCACGCTGAGTGACAGCTGTCTCACTGCAACCAATCAAAGCCGCCGGTGGGCGGGTCTAAATTGTGCAGTAAATTAAATAAATAAATAATTTAAAAAAAAAACCCGACGTGCGGTTCCCCCAATTTTGATACCAGCCAGGGTAAAGCCACATGGCTGAAGGCTGCTATTCTCAGGATGGGGAGCTCCCCGTTATGGGGAGCCCCCCAGCCTAACAATATCAGTCAGCAGCCGCCCGGAATTGCCGCATCCTTTAGATGCCACAGTCCCGGGACTCTACCCGGCTCATCCCAAATTGCCCTGGTGCGGTGGCAAACGGGGTAATAAGGAGTTAATGGCAGCAGCCCATAGTTGCCACTAAGTCCTAGGTTAATCATAGCATGCGTCTATGAGACACATTCCATGATTAACCTGTAAGTGAAAGTAAATAAACACACACACGAAAAAAATCCTTTATTTGGAATAAAAGACAAAAAAACACCCTCTTTCACCACTTTATTAAAATCCCCAAATACCCCTCCAGGTCCGGCGTAATTCACAGAGGTCCTGCAATGCATCCAGCTCTGCTACATGAAGCTGACAGGAGTGGCAAAGAACACTGCCGCTCCTGTGAGCTCCACGCAGCAACTGAAGTGAATCGGGCTGTCAGCGGGGACGTCACTGAGGTAATGCCAGTGTGGGTGTGCGGTGATGATGGGTGCGGTAGTGCCTGCGTGTGCGAGGATGATGGGTGCGGTAGTGCCGGTGTGTGTGCTGAGGGCTGTAGTGTCGGGATGTGTGCGTGAATGATGAGGGCTATAGTGTCGGGATGTGTGCGGGGATGATGAGGGCTGTAGTGTCGGGATGTGTGCGGTGAAGATGAGGACTGTAATGTCAGGATGTATGCAGGGATGTAGGCGGTAATGTCGGGATGTGTGCAGTGATGTAGGCGGTAATGTCGGGATGTGTGCAGTGATGTGGGCGGTAATGTCGGGATGTGTGCGGTGATGTGGGCGGTAATGTCGGGATGTGTGCGGTGATGTAGGTGGTAATGTCGGGATGTGTGCAGTGATGTAGGTGGTAATGTCGGGATGTGTGTGGTGATGTAGGTGGTAATGTCGGGATGTGTGCGGTGATGTACGTGGTAATGTCGGGATGTGTGCGGTGATGTAGGTGGTAATGTTGGGATGTGTACGGTGATGTAGGTGGTACTGTCGGGATGTGTGCGGCGATGTAGGTGGAAATGTCGGTATGTGTGTGGTGATGTAGGCGGTAATGTCGGGATGTGTGCGGTGATGTACGTGGTAATGTCGGGATGTGTGTGGTGATGTAGGCGGTAATGTCGGGATGTGTGCGGTGAGGTAGGCGGTAATGTCGGGATGTGTGCGGTGATGTAGGTGGTAATGTTGGGATGTGTGCGGTGATGTAGGTGGTAATGTCGGGATGTGTGCGGTGATGTAGGTGGTAATGTCGGGATGTGTGCGGGGATGAAGGTGGTATTGTCAGGATGTGTGCGGTGATGTAGGTGGTAATGTTGTGGTCTGTGCGGTGATGATGGGGGCGGTAATGTCGGGATGTGTGCGGGGATGTAGGTGGTAATGTCGGGATGTGTGCGGTGATGTAGGTGGTAATGTCGGGATGTGTGCGGTGATGTAGGCGGTAATGTCAGGATGTGTGCGGTGATGATGGGGGTGGTAATGTCGGGGTCTGTGAGGTGATGATGGGGGTGGTAATGTCGGGATGTGTGCGGGGATGTAGGTGGTAATGTCGGGATGTGTGCGGTGATGATGGGGGTGGTAATGTCGGGATGTGTGCGGGGATGTAGGCGGTAATGTCGGGATGTGTGCGGTGAAGATGAGTGACGGCAGCGCTAATCGTGCTGCTGACTTCAGTCACTCAGGGAATTTGCAGTCACCGGTGAGTCCTTCACGGGTGACCGCTAATCAGGACGCCACACACAGACAGAGCCGCGGTATGACAATGAAGTCGGGTGAAGTTTATCTGAGTTCATTCTCATCGCGCGACTCTGTCTGTGTGTGCTGTCAGCCGGTATGTAGCAGAGCTAAATTGCCAGTAGAACGTACTGTCAAAAATGCATCTAAAACGCATGCAAAATGCATGGAAAAAGCATCCAAAATGCATGCGTTGTGGATGCATTTTTTTAACAAACGCAGTGTCCAGTCTGGCAGAGGGTTTGTTCTTTTCTGCACTGCAGAGAACGCAATGTGCGCACATAGCCTTATTGTAGCCAAAACTATATTATATATAAAAATTTATTGTACATTCATTCTGCAACTTTATTGGAAATTAATTCTTGCGCCTTTTTCTTCTGTCTTCAAAGCTTCTCTTGATACCTTTTCTCTTTTAGAAGGCCTGTGGATCTTCTATGTGAAGCATCCAGTAGTAGTCCACCATCATGTTCATGTTCCATCTACCTTCGTATCTTCATTCCATCTCCTTGGTATCCTGTGGAAATCTTTTTGTTTGCCCTTTGCGAACAGCACCAAGGTTTCCAGGAAAGTAGTCCAAATGGGAATGTAAGAAATAAAAAATGAAAATTCAAATTCATCAGACAACCCAAAGCTTTGAAATGCTTCAGCATGTTCTCCACGATGGACTTACATTATGGATCTTTGTTGTTACCTAGAAATTTTTTCACAACTTCTTTAATAGAATCCCAAGCCCTTTTCTCAACAACTTTCATTGTTGTTTCAAACACGTCCTTCATGAGTTTCCGAATATCCAGACCCACAAAAATGCCTTGCTTCAATTTTGTTTCAGACAATCCCTGAAACTTGGTAAACAGGTACTTAAAAGTAGAGTAGAGCTTTCATTAACTATTTCATCAGTCCAAGCTTAATGTGGAGTGGTGGCAGGAGACCTTTCGGCTGTGTGCACACGTTGCGTTTTTTACCGCGGAAACGCTGCGTTTTGAACCGCAGCGTTTCAGTGGCAAATTGCATGCGCTCAGCTTTCCCAGCAAAGTGTATGGGAAAGCTGAAAAATCAGTGCACACGCTGCGTTTCTTTCCGCAGCGTTTTGGATGCCAAAAATCGGTGCGGAAAGAAAAGCAGCATGTCACTTCTTTTGTGCGTTGTGGCTGCGTTCTCTCCCCCATTGAAATCAATGATGTGGGGTCAGAACGCAGCCACACCGCATGGACCTGCTTTTTTGTTGCGGTCCGCGGCCTTTGTCGGCACGCCAGAACGCAGGCATTTACCTGGAAGTGAGGTCAAGAGGTTTCCTGTTGACCTCACTTCCTGGCAAAGCCCCCGGTGTCGCCAAAGTGCCCGCCCCGACCCCCGACCCCCCTCCCGAAAATCCAACATGGCCGCGCGCACAGTAGCGCACCGGCCGCCCTGCTCCTATGTTATCTGTCGCATGTGCAATAACACATGCGACAGAAAAATGCACCCAGGCCCTGCCCGTTCACCCCAATTCCCCCCGGTGTCATACATACCTGTCCGGTCGCAGCGCTGATCCCCCGCAGCCCCCTCCTCCTTCACAGCAGATGCCGGCCGGTCACATGAGCAGAGCAGCTGACAGCCAGCACAGTGTTCAGTGTGAGCTGTGCTGGCTGCTCGGCAGTCTGCAGCTGTGACCCGGGGAGAGTGGGTGCAGATTTTTGCACCCACTCTCCTCAAATGGAGGGTCTGCCCTCCTAGAAAATGGGGGATACGTTCCCTGAACGTGCCCCCATATTCTAGAAGGTCCAGAGCCGACGTGGGACATCCAAATGGATTTCTGCGGACCCATTTTTTTTTATTAAATTGGAGAACAAGGGAATGATTTGGGGAGTGTTTTTTCTAATAAAACATTTTTTGTTGTCTTTTTTTGCTTTTGTTTACTGTCAATTAGTTATGTCGGGTGTCTGATAGACACCGTGACATCACTAATTGCTGGGCTTGATGCCAGGTGACATTACACATCTGGTATCAACCCCATTTATTACCCCGTTTGCCAACGCACCAGGGCGCGGGATGAGTTGGGGCGAAGCGCCAGGATTGGCGCATCTAATGGATGCGCCACTTCTGGGGCGGCTGTGGCCTGCTATTTTTAGGCTGGGAAGAGTCCAATAACCATGGCTCTTCCCACCCTGAGAATACCAGACCTCAGCTGTCAGCTTCACCTTGGCTGGTGATCTAATTTGGGGGGACCCCATGTTATTTTTTTTTTATTATTTTTATTTATAAAAAAAAAAAAAAAACCTGGGGAGCCCTCCAAATTGCTCACCAGACAAGATGAAGCTGCCAGCTGTGGTTTGCAGGCTACAGCTGTCTGCTTTACCCTGACTGGCTATCAAAAATAGGGGGGACCCCACGCCATTTTTTTTTTGTTTTTGTGATAAAAATTAGGCTAGGCACCCTTTAGTGCCACATGAAAGGTACTAAAGGTGCCAGCTTAGAATATGCAGGGGGGGGTGGGACGTTGTATATATATTTGACCTCCATTGACGCTTTTTAGGCTGGATGCCCACAATCGGGGTTTGCAGCGTTTTGGGCGCAGATTGTTTTCCCTGCGTCCATGACGCTGCGTTGTGCAGTAGAAGCACAGTGGAAGGATTTTTACAAATCTCATGCCCACTGTGCTTCTTTTCTCCGCAGCATAAACCGACCGGTGGCGCAGCTTCCCGAGCCTCAGCATGTCAATTTATGCTGCGTAGATGAGTGTTCTCTGCAGGTAGCATAGAGCTCCACAGCAGCCTGAACCCAAATCGTGGGCATGGGCAGCTGCGTTCTCCCGTGGGAAACACTCACATCTCTGCAGGAAGGCTGACACTGGGTACTAGACGCCGTGTCGCTGGATCATGGCCACATAGCCCAACAGTGAGAATATTGTTGCTACAGCTACATTTTGGGGGAAGTAGCTGTGGATTCAAAATGATTAATATACTCCTGAATAAAATCCTTGAGGGGTGCAGATTCCAAAATGGGGTCACTTGTGGGGGTTTTCTGACGTATAGGTACCCAAGTCTTAAAAAACGCACCTAAAAAAACGCATGAAAAACGCATGAAAAATGCATGAAAAACGCATGCGTTTTCGATGCGTTGTTTCTCAAAAAGCATTGTTTACTATTCTCCCCTCTGCCAGAGGGTGCGTTTTTTCCGCGCGGAAAAAAAAGCAACGTGTGCACATACCCTTCGTTGAATCAACTAAACTTTTTGCAACTATAGTCTTGAGTTCAGGTTGCAAAGATGTTCTTGTTGACCAACTTTTTTGGCTCCAGTGATGAGTCTGATCCCGGCTGTCCCTTTCACACAAATCACATGGATACTTCTCTTTTTGCTCCTTGGGCAGCAATGAGGATACAGGGAGCTCCAGATTTCCACATATTGACTATCCTTGATCCTCGCAGTTAATTTTTTTGAGAGTAAAGTCTAAATTCTCATAGCTTTCGTTCAAATGCACAGACTGCCCTACAGACACTGAAGCACACTTACTGCCATTGTGCAGTTGCAGCTTTCAGACTTTTTTTGGATGAATCAATAAGGAGTCTCCATTCGCTCACATTGTACTCAATGTTACATTTTTCCATCAGCTCATGAACATCACTACAATACACTAGAGCACACAGTCTTGAGAAAAGTATGGAAGAAATTCATTTTGAAATACTATGGAATTCTATTCTTTTGGAAGTCTATGGAGTCAGTGTTTGTGAAAAAATTCTACTCAATGGAATGTTTTTGATATTTTTACTGAGTCAACGATTAAAAGTATATGAAAATCACCTCTTATTTTTCAAACAATTTTAACCTTGCAGACCTGTGTTATCTGTTTAATTCTGATATTCACACAACACAAAATAGTTAATAAATATCATTTACCTTATGTCTGCTTTACAAAACATATTTTTTTAGGGACCTATTCAGTTATGAAGTGTCTTTCAAAAAGCTATATATTGGAAAACCCAAAAAATGATACGAGTCTGAATTGCCATTTCAACCATCAAGACCACACAATCGTGATCTCAGGGTACCGATGGGGTCAAAGAAGGACACTCTATGCTCTGATAACCCTCTAGATGCTATAGTCACTATTGACAGTAGCATCTAATCTAAAGGGTTAAACGATCATGGTCGGTGCCAACACTGATTGTGACTGATGCAACAGGGTGGTGGCTATCATGCACAGTTGATAGATGCTGCATATTCACCTGTCAGGGGATGTTATTCACATATATCTCAGGTCAGTTTAACGTCGTATTGATGGTCACTAAAGGGGGTTAAGACTTTATACCTACTTTTGGAATTTAGTAACAATATTTTTTGCATCTTTTTTAATTTGTGAAAGTAGTTTAATTTAGAAGCCAGACTATAGGGCATCCTTCTTTTCCATTGGTTGTTTTTTGACGTTACTATTTAAAAAGTAACCGTCATATTATATATATATATATATATATGTATATATATATATATATAAAATTATTATTATTTTTTATTATTATATCGCCATTTATTCCATGGCGCTTTACAAGTGAAACGGGGTATACGTACAACAATCATTAACAGTACAAAACAGACTGGTATAGGAGGAGAGAGGACCCTGCCCGCGAGGGCTCACAGTCTATAGGATATATATATAATATTTCTTATTAGAAAAAGCTACTACTTTTTCCTCCTGGTTTGATTATTTATTCTCAATTCTTAAATCATGCATAAAATCTGTATTAAAAGAAAACAAATTATCTCATTACTTATACAGTATAGGAAATGACAGTTGGTGCTTTTAAAGTTGTATGGTGAACTGTAACTGTTCTGTAAGCAGAATTTGCAGCAGGATAGTTGTGTCTGCCTCTAGCTCCTCCCTCCTCCACCCCCCGACCTCTTCATCAAATTTTAAAAGCACCAACTGTCATCTCCTATCTCAATAATGGCAAAATCTGTCTTCTCTGAATAGATATTTTGCAGATTTTACCTATGATTTGAGAGTGAAAGATCAATCCGGTATGTAAATAAAGCAGATTTTTTTCAATAAGACATATTGTAAAGTTTATTGTTTCATGTGTACTAATGAATTAAGAAATAAAGTGCAACTGTCGTTTTACTTTTTAAGTTTATGAGAATATGCTGATATACCATGATGAACCTACTAATAACAGTATTGTTTCTGGGGATTTTTTTTCCTTTAAATTAAATTATAAACCACATATTTAGGCTGAGATTTGACAAGGATTAGATTAGTTTTTCATTATTTTATTTAGGATCAATTCTCAGTCCAAACCAAGTGGGGCTGGTGTATCGCAACCACTCTGTGTAAACATGGCCCAAGGAAATGCCTATTCTAAATTAAGAATTTACAGTATCCCAAATTAGCTATTTATCCGTCAACTAAATTATGTAAATAACATTCAATTAGATAATTGGATTTGAGTGAGCATTTCATCTCTATAGAATATTTATAGATATACAAATTATATACACTTCAGTATGCGTGGGTGTGTGTATATATATATATATATACCGTATATATATATATACATACACACACATATATACACACACACACACACACACATATATCTATATATATATATATATATATACATACACACACATATATACACACACACACATATATATATATTTATATATATATATATATACATATAATATATATATAAATACTGTATACTGTATATAAAATATAATATAGTATGTGTGTATATATATATATATATATATATATATATATAAAAAAATAAGTATAAATAAATACAATTAATGTATATATATAAAATATATAAAGCTGAGTGTATCTATGTGTGTGTGTGTGTGTATGTGTGTGTGTGTGTGTGTATGTCCGCTAAAGGAATTCGCACCGTCACATTTACAATCACGAAATTTTGCACAGACACCTCATGTGACCCAGGGAGCGTCGTAGACTATGTTTTGACAGAAAAATGTAACCCCGTGCTTTACAGTTAAGGTACCGTCACACTAAGCAACTTACCAGCGATCCCAACAACGATAGGGATCGCTGGTAAGTTGCTAGGAGGTTGCTGGTGAGATGTCACACTGCAACACTCCAGCGATCCCACCAGCAACCTGACCTGGCAGGGATCGCTGGAGCGTCGCTACACAAGTTGCTGGTGAGCTCACCAGCAACCAGTGACAAGCCCCCAGCCCCCAGCACAGCGTGGAAGATGCTGCGCTTGGTAACTAAGGTAAATATCGGGTAACCAACCCGATATTTACCTTGGTTACCACCGCACCTGCAGAGAGCAGGGAGCAGCGCACACTGAGCGCTGGCTCCCTGCTCTCCTAGTTACAGCACACATCGGGTTAATTACCCGATGTGTGCTGCAGCTAAATGTGCAGAGAGCAGGGAGCAGCGCACACTGCTTAGCGCTGGCTCCTTGCTCTCCTAGTTACAGCACACATCGGGTTAATTAACCCGATGTGTGCTGCAGCTACATGTGCACAGAGCAGGAGCCGGCAGCACAGGCAGTGAGAGCGGCGGAGGCTGGTATCAAAGGTAAATATCGGGTAACCAAGGACAGGGCTTCTTGGTTACCCGATGTTTACATTGGTTACCAGCCTCTGCAGAAGCCGGCTCCTGCTGCCTGCACATTTAGTTGTTGCTGTCTCGCTGTCACACACAGCGATCTGTGCTTCACAGCAGGACAGCAACAACTAAAAAATGGCCCAGGACATTCAGCAACAACCAACGACCTCACAGCAGGGGCCAGGTTGTTGCTGGATGTCACACTAAGCAACATCGCTAGCAACGTCACAAAAGTTGTTCGTTAGCAGCGATGTTGCTAGCGATGTTGCTTAGTGTGACGGGGCCTTTAGTCTCTAAAATCCTGCAGCCATTAAACTGAATGGAGGTGGGAGCTATAGGTTATTAATAGCAACTGTCAGTGGTTGCTATAGGAACAAAATAAACTGTTAGTTGAAGCTTATGTGTGAGGTTATATGATGTCGGTGGAGAGATGGATAGAGAGACAGAGAGAGACAGACAGACAGAGACACAGACAGAGACAGATGGGGAAAGAGACAGACAGACGGGGAAAGAGACATCCCTGGAAAGAGACAGCCCTGGAAAGAGACAGACGGGCAAAGAGACAGACGGGCAAAGAGACAGACGGGCAAAGAGACAGCCGGGGAAAAGGACAGACGGGGAAAGAGACAGATGAGGAAAAAGACAGCCCTGGAAAGAGACAGACGGGGAAAGAGACAGACGGGGAAAGTGACAGATGGGCAAAAAGACAGACCTGGAAAGAGACAGCCTGGAAAGAGATAGCCGGGGAAAGAGACAGCCGGGGAAAGAGACAGCCGGGGAAAGAGACAGACCGGGAAAGAAACAGACTGGGAAAGAGACAGCCCTCGAAAGAGAGAGCCCTAGAAAGAGACAGATGGGGAAAGAGACAGACCTGGAAAAAGACAGACCTGGAAAAAGACAGCCCTGGAAAGAGACAGATGGGCAAAGAGACAGACAGGGAAAGAGACAGACGAGGAAAGAGACAGATGGGGAAAGAGACAGACAGGGAAAGAGACAGCCCTGAAAAAAGACAGTCCTGGAAACAGTCAGCTGGGCAAAGAGACAGACGGGAAAGAGACAGACGGGGAAAGAGACAGGCGGGCAAAGAGATAGATGGGGAAAGAGACAGATGGGGAAAGAGACAGACGGGGAAAGAGACAGACCTGGAAAGAGACAGACCTGGAAAGAGACAGACCTGGAAAGAGACAGACCAAGACAGATGGAAAAGACACAGACGGGGAAAGAGACAGACAGACACACACATAGAGACAGACACAGAGATATAGAGATACAGACAGACACAGAGATGGAGACCGATAGACTGATACAAATACAGACAGAGATAGACATAGTCAGACAGAGACATAGACACAGACAGACAGGGAAAGAGACAGAGAGACAGACAGACAGTGACACACAGACAGAGACTGGGAGAGAGACAGAGAGACAGTTACCATCCCGGGCAACGCCCGGGTACTACAGCTAGTATATTTATTTTATATATTATATATATTCGTACTCGCTATACTCATAGCGAGTACTGTCGAAAACTCGCATATTCATTCCGAATAGCATGTGCAATGCAAGTCAATGGGAAAAAACTTGCAAAGTAACGAGAAATCCGAATGCCGCACAATTCGTACAAGTATCTAATAGTGAGGAATTCAGGTTACTCATTACATTGCGAGTATTCCCCATTGACTTGCATTGCACATTCTATTCGGAATGAATACGCGAGTTTTAGACAGTAGTATAGTATATATATTAGTAAATGTGAAATTTGTATTATATATATATAAATATACTGTATATATACATATATCTATATATATATATCTATATCTACATATATATATGTATATATATATGTATAGCTATATATATCTATATATTTATATATCTATCTATCTATATATATATATATATGTATATATAAATATATATACATATATATATATATATATATATGTATATATATATATATATATATATATATATATATTAGAATGCTATATAAATTTCACATTTATTAATCCATGAAAATATACTTAATGTTTAGGATTCTACTTTATGCGTTACTTGCCCCCGACGGCAGACATCCGTTGAGCCCACAGCGATCCCACATTTTAAATCCTCTTCTTTTATGCAGAGAACAAGGATTAGATATTCCAAAAGTGATTTCAATGCACATATGTATTTTGTAGGTTAGTTAGTCAACTGAGCCTTAATCTGTATAATGACTTTAGAAGAAAAAAAAGCAAGCAATCCTATCAAGAACAAATTAAAACATCTGCAGGGAGATTTCTCCGCGCTCCCATTGATGGGAAGTAGAGAGTGAGAAAAAATATCATAAATTGGGTGTAGAATTCAGACACAGAAAGTGTAAACATTTAAAGTCATTAGTTAAATGTGTAACTTCTGTCTAGTTGGAGGCTCGGGTTGCTTGTAAAGTTTGTGTTGTTTTGCTCTTGTATTTCCTTGTTTACTCTTGTTTGTTTGAACTAATCATCTCTTAAGGAATAAAAAGTTCTTTTTTTTTGGCCCTCGCTGCCTTCAAAAGGCCCAGTCTTCAATAAAGCCTTTAACAGTGGTGGCCGTTGAAGCATTAAAACGTGCTTATCTGCAAGTGAATGCAGAGGCTTTGTTTCAATAAGGCCTCTTTCTCTTTTGCCACTCGCATTGTGACCCTTTGGTATCAATTCAAAGGCCAATTAAAGAATGCACCCATCTTTGAAGTGGAGTATTGAGGGCGCGGAGAGGGATGAACCTGGCGCTCTGATGGACTGTGCCCATTCAACGTGCCTTTTTAAGGCTGTTTTGAGAAGCTCAAAGAGAATGAGCCAGGGGAAGGTCAAGTAGAAAAAAGGGCCAAAGAAACAGCCCCTATTTGTTCGGAGTATTAGCCAAGCAAACTGCAAAGAGCAACAAAATGATACTGTTAATGGAGTAGCCAGACACAGACTTGTCAATCATGTAGTGTGAACCACATTAGACGCACCAAGGCTCGGCTCTGTAAACTTACCCAATTATCCTGGGGAAGCCACAAGCTGGAATTAATTGTATTATATGTCCCCCTGCTTAGAAGGGTGATACATACACATTTTAATTATGCCATGGCGGATATGCTGAAAGCGAACATGGATACTTGCTTTCCCATAGAGATTACATTTAGAATTTGTAACTTTGTATTTTACAGAAACAGTATTTAATATGCTAATCTTATCATCAGTGCAGTCTATAATATGATCACGTCTGTAAAACGCTGTGGAATTAATACCGCTATATAGGCAAGTAAAATAAATAAAATATATTATGTTATGATAATGATAGCAAATAATGTAATTCTAAATAATAAAAAAAAACTTTTATATTTGATTTGTAAGCTTATTATACAAGGAGATTGCACAACTAAATACCATAATTATTACAAACTCCCTATTGATGAGAAGGACTATATGATTAGAGTCCCACAGGGCTGTGAAGAATGGAGATCCCTACCTGCTGCCCTGCAGGAGTCCGCTGCAGAATACAGCCAGCATTTATAGCAGCATGACACCGGGAGTTGTGATGGTCTTACGGCCATTGTGATACAATATGGGCTGTAAATGAGACCTGTGTCCTGCCGGCAGGGAATATGAACAAGGGTTAGGTGCAGTCTGATAATGCCTAGGGCATTATGAAGGGTGTTGGCAAATTAAGGCTTAAAATTATAAATTGCAATGCTATGAAATGTTGGGGTAGAGGGCAATGAAAAGAAGGATCACTACTGCAACCTCCTGCTCTCTGGCCTCCCTTCCAACACTCTTGCACCCCTCCAATCTATCCTAAACTCTGCAGCCCGCTTAATCCACCTCTCCCCTCGCTACTCCCCAGCCTCGCCACTCTGCCAATCCCTTCACTGGCTTCCCATCGCCCAACGACTCCAGTTCAAAACATTAACCATGACATACAAAGCCATGCACAACCTGTCTCCTCCCTACATCTGTGACCTAGTCTCCCAGTACCTACCTGCACGCAACCTTAGATCCTCACAAGATCTCCTTCTCTGCTCCTCTCTTATTTCCTCTTCCCACAATCGTGTACAAGATTTCTCCCGTGCATCCCCCATACTCTGGAACGCTCTACCTCAGCACATCAGACTCTCCACTACCGTGGAAAGCTTCAAGAGGAACCTCAAGACCCACCTCTTCCAACAAGCCTACAACCTACAATAGCCCTCAGCCCAGTAGACCACTGCGCAACCAGCTCTGTCCTCACCTATTGTACCATCACCCATTCCCTGTAGACTGTGAGCCCTCGCGGGCAGGGTCCTCTCTCCTCCTATACCAGTCTGTCTTGTACTGTTAATGATTGTTGTACGTATACCCTCTTTCACTTGTAAAGCGCCATGGAATAAATGGCGCTATAATAATAAATAATAATAATAATAATAATAATAATTTGTTAAACAACTAACATTCTAAATTACATGGTGTGAAAGTGGTGGGTTGCATTCCCAAACCCCTGCCATAGGCACGACGTGCTCCCACTTGCGGCACATGTGCCAACATTACATTAGCTAATTTTTTTGTATATTCCATAATATATTGATTTGGTCTTTTTTAGCCTTACTTTAATGAACCTTAACTAAGAAGTATAAACACAATGAAGCTTCGTATAATGAAGTGCAGAGTCATTTCACATTCCACTTCTTGGTTTGGTGAAAGCTTCAGTTCACATTACTGAAATCTAAGTCTTAGGTTGGGCCATAATACTCCAAAGTGCCTGAAACATTTTCCTTTGTGGTCAGCTTAAATATTTATTATTACTAAGACATGCATGTTATTGTTAAGCAGTTATTCTGAGCCTTTAGATTTCAATGACTGCAAGAATGGAAACATAACTGTGAGCAGATCAGATATCGTCCATCCAACAATTGGGAACATTTACAACTACACAACGGAGAACTAGGACACAAGCTATAGCAACCAGTCACGATTGTAGCCGTTACCTTGCCACTCAAGGTTATAGGCTGTAATGCCAAGACTGATAGGTGCCAGTTAGAGACCACAAAAGTCATGAAATGTGAAGAATCCTTGATTTATCGTCCTCCCAACGACTCCTCCAGACGAGCGCCAGCGTCTGACGGTAGATTTTGTGTTCTTTACTGTGCATCTTTACCGCGCATTATTCTTGATTAATATCATGGCCCATTAAAATCTGAGAAAATAAAATTTCACTTCGGAACAATTTGTAAATTTTTTCGTTTAATGAAACAATTTTTTTTACTGACCTGTTTCAGTGAGTTGAGCTATGAGCTGACATGAACAAGACTTGTTTGCTGTCCTACTGTTTTCACTGGGCTCTCAAGTCTTTTCCCATATGTATAAGTTAAATGGTTTGTTTGACCTTTTCTGTGTATATGTCTTCAATGGGAAAATTAGACTGCATGAACTATCTATCTATCTATCTATCTATCTATCTATCCATGTATCTATCTATCTATCTATCTATCTATCTATCTATCTATCTATCTATCTATCTATCTATCTATCTATCTATCTATCTATCTATCTATCTATCCTTCTATCTATCTATCTATCTATCTATCTATCTATCTATCTATCTATATATCCTTCTATCTATCTATCTATCTATCTATCTATCTATCTATCTAGAAAATAGAAAAAATGCAACACAGTTACATATAGAAAAATAAGTGGGGGTGCAGAGTTTTCCAGGCATAAGGCTGACCTTATTAGTAGAGACTAAAAATGGAAGTAAAACTCCAAAAATAATGCAAATTATAGCAGGTTAATGGCCTATAAGAAGAAAAATGCAAAAGTCAGCTCACCCGGTGTGCCCTATTTCCTGGCTCCTGTGGATTGCATGGGGATAACTTATAATAATATATATGATATAATAATAATAACTTGGCATGGTATGCAGAACACTAGAAGACCTGAACATCCAGTGAACCAGGAACCCGACTACAATGGAGGAAGTTGAGATAAAACTTCAATTTTACTTTTTCCTAAAACCTAAATTCAGCGGTCGGACAGTCCAAAAAGTGGAATAAAAACAACTGGGAGAAAACAAACGATACGTTTCGGCCAAGCTAAGCCTTCCTCATAGTTCATGGATGATGAACTATGATGAAGGCTTAGCTTGGCCGAAACACAATGTTCATTTTGTCCCAGTTGGTTTTTATTCCACTATGTGGACTGTCTGACCACTGAATTTCATTTTTATGAAAAAATAAAGTTGAAGTATTATCTCAACTTCCTCCATTGTGGTTGGGTTTCTGATTCACTGGACATTCAGTGTTTCTTGTTTAATGGCTTATGTGGCAATGTTTCAGTTCCTAGTTTGGTTCAATCTTGAGAAACGTTCACACATTATGAACTGAAATTTCATCACTTGGACCATTAAAGTCCTATAATTTGCACTATTTTTGGAGTACTGCTTCCATTTCTTTCTATCTATCTATCTATCTATCTATCTATGTATCTATCTAATACCTAATTTTAAAAACAAAAAATGTTTACCTGTTTATGTTAACCGGGTCACCCTAAAGCTTCTCTGCTAAGTATTTATATATATATATATATATATATATATTAGAAGGTGGCCTGATTCTAATGTATCGGGTAGTCTAGAATGTGTATGTAGGTTAGCAGATTGAATAATAAGTTAATGAATGGACTGGATGGGTTAGGTTTAATTTAGTATTCTTATAATTGTTTATTGGTTTCAAAAAGACAAACAACAGAAGGAACAGTTTTAATAGATGAGTCTTAATGATGTCCATGGCTTGTAATGAGAGAAGGCCATGAACAGTGTAAAGTTAAGTAAAAATATGCTGATGCTGTGATGTGGCCCAATGCTGGTATGTGCCCCCATCGTGGTGCAGCCACCATCCTGACATGTGCCCCCATCCTGCGGGGTAATGTTTGCGGATTGCTTGGGGGGTGAGGACGTCAGTGCCTGGACTGCATGGCTGGGGACAGGTGACTCTCCAGGTGTGTGTGTGTTCAGTGTATACATGCGGATGGTGGAGTGCGGGGGGCGGAGCCCAGCTGGGTAATGTGTGCGGGGGGCGGAGTGTGGGGGTGTGTGGAGCTGAGCAGGACCATGGCGCTGAGGATGTCAGTGCTGGGGACTGCATGGCTGGGGACAGGTGACTATTCGTGTGTGTGTGTGTGTTCAGTGTATACATGCGGAGGGCGGTGGGGTGGGGCCATGGGGGGTAATGTGTGTGGGGGGCGGAGAGGAGCAGTGGATATGTGTTGACTGGGTTGCCGGGGGTGCAGCACTCACCGGGGACTCAGGGCTCCGTGTGGGTGCGGGGAAAAGTGTTGTGCGTCATCCTTTCGGTCCGTAGTTTGGGCTGTTCAGTTAGCTGAGCCATTGGTCACAGGCTCTTTAGCGTGTGTGGTGTGGCAATGGTTGTCACTGTAATGACGTCATTTTGGAGCAAGACAGACAGACAGACAGAATAAGGCAATTATATATATAGACACTGTATATATATATATATATATATATATATATACAGTTAGGTCCAGAAATATTTGGACAGTGACACAATTTTCGCGAGTTGGGCTCTGCATGCCATCACATTGCATTTGAAATGAAACCTCTACAACAGAATTCAAGTGCAGATTGTAACGTTTAATTTGAAGGTTTAAACAAAAATATCTGATAGAAATTGTAGGAATTGTACACATTTCTTTACAAACACTCCACATTTTAGGAGGTCAAAAGTAATTGGACAAATAAACCAAACCCAAAAAAAAATTTTTTATTTTCAATATTTTGTTGCGAATCCTTTGGAGGCAATCACTGCCTTAAGTCTGGAACCCATGGACATCACCAAACGCTGAGTTTCCTCCTTCTTAATGCTTTGCCAGGCCTTTACAGCCGCAGCCTTCAGGTTTTGCTTGTTTGTGGGTCTTTCCGTCTTAAGTCTGGATTTGAGCAAGTGAAATGCATGCTCAATTGGGTTAAGAACTGGTGATTGACTTAGCCATTGCAGAATGTTCCACTTTTTTGCACTCATGAACTCCTGGGTAGCTTTGGCTGTATGCTTGGGGTCATTGTCCATCTGTACTATGAAGCGTCGTCCGATCAACTTTGCGGAATTTGGCTGAATCTGGGCTGAAAGTATATCCCGGTACACTTCAGAATTCATCCGGCTACTCTTGTCTGCTGTTATGTCATCAATAAACACAAGTGACCCAGTGCCATTGAAAGCCATGCATGCCCATGCCATCACGTTGCCTTCACCATGTTATACAGAGGATGTGGTGTGCCTTGGATCATGTGCCGTTCCCTTTCTTCTCCAAACTTTTTTCTTCCCATCATTCTGGTACAGGTTGATCTTGGTCTCATCTGTCCATAGAATACTTTTCCAGAACTGAGCTGGCTTCATGAGGTGTTTTTCAGCAAATTTAACTCTGGCCTGTCTATTTTTGGAATTGATGAATGGTTTGCATCTAGATGTGAACCCTTTGTATTTACTTTCATGGAGTCTTCTCTTTACTGTTGACTTAGAGACAGATACACCTACTTCACTGAGAGTGTTCTGGACTTCAGTTGATGTTGTGAACGGGTTCTTCTTCACCAAAGAAAGTATACGGCGATCATCCACCACTGTTGTCATCCGTGGACGCCCAGACCTTTTCGAGTTCCCAAGCTCACCAGTGAATTCCTTTTTTCTCAGAATGTACCCGACTGTTGATTTTGCTACTCCAAGCATGTCTGCTATCTCTCTGATGGATTTTTTCTTTTTTGTCAACCTCAGGATGTTCTGCTTCACCTCAATTGAGAGATCCTTAGACCGCATGTTGTCTGGTCACACCAACAGCTTCCAAATGCAAAACCACACACCTGTAATCAACCCCAGACCTTTTAACTACTTCATTGATTACAGGTTAACGAGGGAGACGCCTTCAGAGTTAATTGCAGCCCTTAGAGTCCCTTGTCCAATTACTTTTGGTCCCTTGAAAAAGAGGAGGCTATGCATTACAGAGCTATGATTCCTAAACCCTTTCTCCGATTTGGATGTGAAAACTCTCATATTGTAGCTGGGAGTGTGCACTTTCAGCCCATATTATATATATAATTGTATTTTTGAACATGTTTTTGTAAACAGCTAAAATAACAAAACTTGTGTCACTGTCCAAATATTTCTGGACCTAACTGTATATGTGTGTTTATATATATATGTATATATATACTTAAGGGTGCTTTACACGTTGCAACATTGCTAGCGATTGCTAGCGATGTCGCGTGCGTTAGCACCCGCCCCCGTCAGTAGCACGATATGTGGTGATCGCTACCATAGCGAACATTATCGCTATGGCAGCGTCACACGTACATACCTTGTCAGCAACGTCGCTGTGACAGCCGAACAATCCCTCCCTAAAGGGGGAGGTGCGTTCGGCGTCATAGCGACGTCACTGTGGCGTCACTAAGCGGCCGGCCAATAGAAGCAGAGGGGCGGAGATGAGCGGGACGTAAGATCCCGCCCACCTCCTTCCTTTCGCATTGCCGGTCGTTGCTCCTGCGGTGTCATACATAGCGATGTGTGATGCCACAGGACCGACGAACAACATCGTAATGGCAGCAGCAACGATATTAAGGAAATGAGTGACGTGTCAACGAGCAACGATTTTTCACGTTTTTGTGCTCGTTGATTGTCGCTCATTAGTGTGACACGCTGCGATGTCGTTAACGGCGCCGGATGAGTGTCACTAACGACGTGACCCTGACGATATATCGTTACCGATATCGCAGCGTGTAAAGCACCCTTTAGAAGAATATATGCTTTGGGGTCCTGGGTTCAAATTCCACCAAAGACAACCTCTGTATGGAGTTTGTATGTTCTCCCCATGTTTGCGTGGGTTTCATTTGGGTTTTCTGGTTTCCTCCCACACTCAGAACATATACTGATAGGGGATGCAAATTGTAAGCCCCAATGGGGACAGTGACTGTGGAATTAATAGCGCTATATAAGTGAGTAAAATAAATAAATATACAGTGTGTGTGTATATATATAAATACACACACATGATAATAATGACATAATTTTTTACCCATGTGGGATCACTAACTATGACTTCATGAGTAATAGATGATATTCAGCTTGATGCCATCTGGGTTTGCCATGCGCAGGCATCAGTAATGTATTGTATCCATGGTCTGGAGGAGCAGAATTGGTTAATGTGTTTTTCAGTGAGAGCAAAGGAATTCTGCTATAGAAAGGTCAGAGGTTCTTATAGCCAAGGCAAAGGGCGTTGGAAGATGTATATTAAATGCATGTCAGCTTGTGGATTGTGAAAGTAAAGCGGTAGTCTATTAAAAGGGACAAGGCATTTTAAGATGCCTGATCATTGAGCTCAGGGTCAAAGTTTATCTTTGGGTCAGTAACACATTCCTAGTCCAATTGTTGCCTTTTTTTAGATGTCCTGAAATGGACTCTCACTGAATGATTTTCCAAACAAAATACTTGGTTCAAGTTAGAAAAGAGAAGAAAAGCCTATTGATAAGGAGGGGGGACATTAAGGACTTGAAGAAAATGTACAAAAAGGCATCTACTAAAAATAACTAAAAACTCTGAAAATGTCAGTCTTACAATATAATATTGTGACTATGTGTACATATTTCCCTTTATGTAGATTTTTAGATTTCTATATGTAGAGGAATATTTTACGTGTTTGTGTACAGTATATTAATATGTATGCAGATTTATAGGTTTATATGTATGTAGAAAACTAAAAGAAATGGTAGCACAGCCAGTTTACAGAAGTGGGTGTAAAAAACGTTCCAACAATATTAGGCAGGTAAAAGAATAGAATGTGTGTAGATATTATATATATATATATATATATATATATATATATATATACACACTGACTTGCGAAAGTATTCAGCCCCCCTTGAATTTTTCAACCTTTTCCCACTTTTCAGGCTTCAAGCATAAAGATAAAAAATTTTAATTTTATGGTGAAGAATCAACAACAAGTGGGACACAATTGTGAAGTTGAACGAAATTTATTGCTTATTTTAAACTTATATAAAAAATAATAAACTGAAAATTGGGGCATGCAATATTATTTGTCCCCTTTAAGTTAATACTTTGTAGTGCCACCTTTTGCTGCGATTACAGCTGCAAGTTGCTTGGGGTATGTGTCTATCAGTTTTGGACATCGAGAGACTGAAATTCTTGCCCATTCTTCCTTTGCAAACAGCTCAAGCTCAGTGAGGTTGGATGGAGGAGTTTGTGAGCAGCAGTTTTCAGCTCTTTCAACAGATTCTCGACTGGATTCAGGTCTGGACTTTGACTTGGCCATTCTAACACCTGGATACGTTTATTTGTGAACCATTCCATTGTAGATTTTGCTTTATGTTCGGGATCATTGTCTTGTTGAAAGACAAATCTCCGTCCTGGTCCCAGGTCTTTTGTAGACTCCAACAGGTTTTTTTCAAGAATGGTCCTGTATTTGGCTCCATCCCTCTTCCCATCAATTTAACCATCTTCCCTGTCCCTGCTGAAGAAAATCAGACTAAAACCATGATGCTGCCACCACCATGTTTGACAGTGGGGATGATGTGTTCAGAGTGATGAGCTGTGTTGCTTTTACGCCAAACATATCAGTTGGCATTGGTTTTGGTTTCATCTGACCAGAGCACCTTCTTCCACATGTTTGGTGTGTCTTCCAGGTGGCTTGTGGCAAACTTTAAACAACACTTTTTATGGATATCTTTGAGAAATTGCTTTCTTCTTGCCACTCTTTCATAAAGGCCAGATTTGTGCTGTGTACGACTGATTATTGTCCTATGGACAGACTCTCCCTCCTCAGCTGTAGATCTCTGCAGTTCATCCAGAGTGATCATGGGCCTCTTGGCTGCATCTCCGATTAGTCTTCTTCTTGTTTGAGATGAAATTTTTGAGGGACAGCCGGGTCTTGGTAGATTTGCAATTTCAATAGATTTCGATTTCAATATGATCACTTGCACAGTGCTTCTTGGGATGTTTAAAGTTTTGGAAATCTGTTTGTAATCAAATCCGGCTTTAAACTTCTCCACAACAGTATCACGGACCTGCCTGTTGTGTTCCTTGGTCTTCATGACGCTCTCTGTGCTTTAAACAGAACACTGAGACTATCACAGAGCAGGTGCATTTATACGGAGACTTGATTACACACAGGTGGATTATATTTATCATCATCAGTCATTTAGAACAACATTGGATCATTCAGAGATCCTCAATGAACTTCTGGAGTGAGTTTGGTGCACTGAAAGTAAAGGGGCCGAATAATATTGCACGCCCCACTTTTTAGTTATTCATTTTTTACAAAAGTTTAAAATAAGCAATAAATTTCGTTCGACTTCACAATTGTGTCCCACTTGTTGTTGATTCTTCCCCATAAAATTTAAATTTTCTATCTTTATGTTTGAAGCCTGAAATGTGGGAAAAGGTTGAAAAATTCAAGGGGGCCGAATACTTTCGCAAGGCACTGTAAATATATATATATATATATATATATATATATATACAGTATATATATGTGGAATTTTTTAATGTATATAGATGAATATATTTTTATCCTAAATGTATTTAAACAGAATAAAGGGAGGCTTCGCACGAAACCTTTCAGAGCTCAGCATGGTAAACAGTAGTTACATTCAGCCAGTGAATATAGGATTGAGCAATTCATGTCAGCCGAATTGCCACAGGCCTGGGGCTTACACTTCAGAAAGGCAATACTTCTGTCTCTCTCACATGAGCTTGTGACATAATAAGATGGCTGTATATAGTAAAGGCAAGTACTAAGAGGTTATTGTTATGGACATATTGGGAAAACCCATATAGTAACTTGTAATGTGATTATTTTGTTAAATCAGTGATAACATTACTTTTTGCTGGGGTATGAGGTCATTGTAACTTTTACTTTACCTTTCTGTTAAATAAAAAAATATATGCTTTTCAATATTTATAATACATTTTGTTGCTTCAAGTACCATTATGGTTGCAGTTATGAGTTAATTTTCTTAAATGGGTTGATCGAAACTATAAATGGAAAGTTAAGGATATAGTACTACACAGTGTCTGACTGAGGTGACAAGGGACCACCAGTGACATTGAGTTGTCAATTGGAAGCATGGGATCTCGCTGCTGTTTTAGCGCCATGTACAGGTGAAAGAGAATGATGATCCAGTTTCCATACTTCTTTAAGGTAAAATCCAGCTTTTGATAGAAATTTAAAATCATCAGTACATAAAATGTGATTTATAAGTGAAATAGCAGGTCCATGATGAATTGTAAGACCAACACCAGACGCGTTTCGAGCATAACGCTTAGACTTGATGAGTGAGCTCTTAGACTCACCAAGTCTAAGAGCATTACGCTCGAAAAGTGTCTGGTGTTGGTCTTACAATTCATCATGGACCTACTATTCACTTAGAAATTACATGTGATGTACTGATGATTTTAAAGAAAATGCTTATTAAAAGCTGGGTTTTACTTTAAAGAAGTATGGAAACTGGATCATCATTCTCTTTGACCTGTACATTGAGTTTGGTGCCCACTATTCAGCTACATGCATATATTACATTATCTACATTAATAAATTTACCATATAATAAACTGGGCAGTTTGATAAATAAAATGTCATGGGGTGTGAGGGGTGAACAGGAGACCGGGATTCCAAAACTGGCCCTCAGGCTAGGGGCCCTAGCTGTCCTTGATCGTAGAGATACTTCTAATGGTGAAGATGTCTGGGCAGCATTCCTTGCCCTGCTCCTGGACAGCCTTGATCTAATACCCACTCTAGTGGAGGGCCAGGACAAGAGTGTTTGAACATACAAATATGGACAAATGGGGGAATTCAAAACTCTGTCACACAGCTAGCATGCATGGAGATGTGAGACGATACCTGATAAGGAGGAAATAAAAAGCAGGGTAGAAATAACCAGACAAGAGGATTTCCACAGCACACCAAGCAGTAGGCAATAAATCACCAGCAACTGGAACATAACAGCACATAGACCAAATTAGCAAATGCTATAGTCGTCGTGGGATTACAGATTCCTCCATCTTAAAAAGGTGGGGAATAACTGTGATAGGTCTCTCACAACATGTGATCCAAATTGTAACCAGCAGGCTAGAAGAGCTTAACTCCTTTAGCCTGGTCACGAATGAGCACACAGCTGGTTGACAATTGAGCCTGCCTGTGCAACTCAAAAGCACCAGAGAAAGCATAGTGGGGAGTGTCAGAGTCTTCAGTGTGAACAGCTTCTGATGCCGCCATGACACTCAGCAAGTTTAGAGCCAAACACCATGTGACATAAATGATGAGATGCTGCCGTTGTCAGTGCACATTGAATCAAGTGTGTTCTGCTAACTACTACTCATATAAGGTGGTGGGTGACCCACTCCTGGACAGGGGCCCACCGGTGGATTCACCTGTCTCCCTGTGGGCCAGTCCGAGCCTGCTACTACACACCTGCTATTCAGAGGTTTGGAAAAGTTGTGAGACAACTTAACATAAGCTGTAATTTTAGCTATATTGGTTTTTGCGCATACAAAATTGAGAAATGGGAGACAAGAATTACTCACACCTTGATAGAAGTAGAAGACTCAAGGACTTACTGATGACTTCTTGTTTTATGGGATAAGAACCTGCTTGAGTTATACCACTGAACCTAAGCAATAAAATATTATATTGACTTTATCAGAAGGAATGAGAGAACTTCATAACCTGTAAATAATGTAGACTTTGTTCCCTTGCGGCAGGGTCCTCTCTCCTCCTGTCCCAGTCGGTGTCTTATATTGTTCAAGATGATTGTACTTGTTTTTATTATGTATACCCCTTTTCACACGTAATTAAATGGTGCTATAATAATAAATAATAATCTGAAATATGTCTACAGATAGGTTACATTCTTGGTGATATTTTCCAACCTACCAAAAGGTTGCATATTACATTATATGTTAAATAGTGTTGACGCGTAGTTCTTTGTAACCGTAAGACGTATTGTTATGTAGTGCATTTAATAGTTGGAGGATGCCCTACTACTTGCTAGACAGTGTTTGGGGGCAGCTGTACGTTTTGCTTTCTTAGTCAAGTAATTTCTTTTAACAAAATGTTAAGCACAGATGGGGCTGTGGCTGTCACTTCCCCATTATTGTCTGTGCAGCTGTTGGGCCTCAATTCACTGTTTTATGTATTCAGACAGTTACTTAGTGGAGAGTCTGTGAAAGCCTGGTCCAGCCTCTAATCGCCAAATAAAATGGCCATTTGTCTCCTCTTCCTATTGTTTTGTTTTGGTAACACATGTCACAAGCTCAATTACCCAGTTCATTAACAGCTCCCACTGGACATGATGATGGGGGAGTCTTGATAAGGTAGCTGGTTGGGCTATATACTGAATAATATACTCTTCCTACAACTGTAAACAAAAGTTTGGGGTGGACCTGAAATTTAATGAGCTAAAACTCTCACTTCATTATGTCCCCTCATCCATCCTGGTGGTGTGTACATTTTACAATTAGTCTAGCACTTGCAAAAAAAAACAACAAAAAAAAAAACCCCAAACAAAAAAGGCAAAAACAAACAACTAAAATAAAAAAAAATGAATAAAAAAAAGGAAAAAAATCTGCAGTGTTATGAAAAGGTTAAAATAAGATACGCATGGTAGTTTTCACTTACGAATTATATAAATCAGACGTCTTCTTTACCTGTAATTCATTTTACATGACAAGTTGAAGTACACGTGTTGAACCACGGCGTTTACTTGTTTTTATTTTTTTTCGGAAATGTAAACGAATTTGGTAATTTGTTCAAATTCTTTCAGGTTGGTGTTTAATTTAACTCCCGTCTTTTGACTTCTTAACTGGTGAAAAATATCTATAGCTCATTAAATTTATATATAACAATGCAGGATTTTCACAATTTCATGGTTTTTTGCAGTGAAATAATATTTTCACGGCTGACGATTTCCATGAAATTTGTCGCCACCGTGAAAAATAGACAGAACTATGGTTATTTGTGTGGACAGGATCAATGGAGCTTTCCTAGACACCCTGAGCACTGTGCTCAGTCACATAGTATGGAGCTTGCTGCAGACACTCGCAGCTCTGTTCTGCAGCCTTCAGTAACGTTAAGAAAATAAAATGAGCAGCAGAAATCATATCCACCAAAGGTGGAGATATCGTACAGTTAACCTCCATAAATATATTTGTTGTAAAATACAATTACATTTTTTTGCGATTAAAACATTATACATATTATTTTTTACAAGCAATTCACAATATTAAAAGTGACATAAAAATAATGTACAAATAAGCGTAAAAATGTAATTTATTTACTAACAATAATTTATATTACTTAAAAGAAAGAAAACATTAAGTTTATAAAGTTGGTTTACCTGTTTATAGTTCAACAAAAATTTAGTTACTGGGAATAGTTTCAGAATCACTTGTAAAGCGCCATGGAATAAATGGCGCTATAATAATAAATAATAATAATAATAATTATAATAATCAGACTTTAATTAGTCCACTGTAAAAATGAAAAGAATATAAATTTATATAGTATAAAATTTCTTAATTTCTTACAATTTTTTTAATACATAAGTACATGTACAATAAAAAAGATAATATACAGTATATATATTATTTTTTTTATTGTACATGTACTTATGTATTAAAAAAAATGTAATGAATTAAGAAATTGTATACTATATGTAAATACTCATTTACCTGAAAATGTAATTGGACAGGAAGTTGTGTTTTTTTTTTCATATTTAATATTATATCATTATGACCTTTTAATATAAAATATAGGTTAAAACTAGGAAGACAAATTACGGGCAGTGTAAATATTAAAATTTTCATCACATTTAATTTATGACTCAAAATTAGTAAATGTATGTATTCCAGAAATTATATACTTATATTATTAATGGGATTATATAACCATATGAATATCTATCAATTGGGAAGTAAAACATCATATTTTCTATTATTATAGGGAGGATAGTCTCCTTAACACATACAATGGTATATTCAAGAACTGGCATGTAAATATATTGTATAGCTCAATACATATTATATATAAATACACACACACATATATATAGATATATATATGTATATAATTTTTTTCTCTAAATATATATATTTATTTCAATATATATTTAAATTTCAATATTTATTAATATATATATTTAGCTAAATATGTGTGTATATATATATATATATATATATATATAGTGTATAGAAATTAATTTCACAATGCACTATGCGATCTTTTCTCTTGATGTTCATAGAAGGGGCTCATGATAAATGTAGATTTTTGTGGCGTACAGAGTGGGGTTACAACTCCAGGTGCTAAATGATCTAGAGTAGAGGGTCTTGGATTAACCCCTACTGTGAGCTCATTTCACACCCTCCTCTTCAGCCTCCCCCACTCCACCCAAAAAAAAAGAAACTTTCCTTCCTTCCCCCTTTTTGCAGTCCAGTTTTCTTTGTGTATGCTACTCCCTGCCAGGCAGGTGTCAGAGGCCTGAATGCTGGTATAGACTCTGTTAATGGATACCACAGATGGAGCGTGGAAATTGGTAGAAAAGGCCCCAGCCACAGGCCATTTCTCGGGGGCCCCAACAAAGACAAACCAAGTAAGTCAACAAAAAAATTCTAAAAGACCACAAAAGCTGGGTGTCATTTACTGAAGGCTGGCAAGAGGAGTTATGTCCTGTGTAACATAAGTTCTTGTATTCCTAATGTGACACTTCATCTCTAAACCTGGCTTCTGGTGTAACTCATTTTGATTTATATATATATGGGGCGGCATCACCATACTGCTGCTTTAGTACTGTACAATAAAATTGTTAAAAGTTCAACAAGTCTGGGTGACTGTGAGAACCTACCTCAACTGTACAGTAATGGCAGGAAAAATATCAGAACTGTCTCTAAAATACATTAGTATATTAATAGAACATATACCACGATGAACGATGGAAACTCAAGTTGACCTTCTTTTCATATAGTGGATTATTCAAAGAAGTAGAATGTATATAAAGGCTAATATGTAAAATATCTCGTAATGAAACGGAGCTATTATGATTATTACCATACAGTCATGAGCTGATTCCTCCTGGTCTTATATTTGGAATCACACACACACTTCAATTGTGCGCGGTTGTAAAGGCCTTCTAACTTCTTCGACTTAGTAAGGAATGTAGCTATTGTTGTTGCTATTTTTTTGTGGACTTATATAACCCAACCATTTTTCAGATCCTCCAGAATATTTTCCATGATATTTATTCTTTACACCATCATTTTCAAAGATTACATTTAGCCGGCTAGTTTCGTGGTGGTAGACATCTGTAACCTTTTTGAATCCTTGTGGCAAACAACGGGTAAAGTCGTGCTCTCAAGACTCTGGATTAGAAAAGGGATTTTGTTAACAATGAGATCAAGGGCAGAAAAGTTATCTAAAGCCAGCCTGGCTGGATTACAAAGTTCTGCCTTTTAAGAATAAGTGGCAGCATTGGCCTGGCTGTGAAGTTTAATTAAAAGAAGTTCCAGAATTAGAGACTGCTCTCATGTCCTATAACCCCTCCTGACCTAGGCTGTAGCCTCAGGAAATATTTGTGTGCACAGTACTGCAGCTCAGTGTCATAAGTCACTGGTCACATGAGTTTCTGTAATTGATTGTATCCCAAGTAGGACAAAAATGTAAGAGTTTTTATTTTTAGACAAAATCTCGGATTTATAAAAAGGATAACAGCTCTTCGAAACAACATGGTTTCGATTAACTTAAGCAACTATAATAGCTATAAAGTGTTAATGGTCACTTGGTATAATTGAGTGGTTTGGTATAATTATTTAAATATTACTTACGTTATTCAGTTAAAAGATACTTTAGAGTAAAATAAGTTATCACCTATCCACAGGACAGGTTATAATTTTTAGACTAGTTTGGTTCCAATGATTGGGATCTACACCAATTGCCAGAATGAATCATATTTAGCACCAGTAGAATGGTGCGGCAGTGTGCAAGTTAATTACTTTTCCATTTCTTCTCTGTGGGAATGCCAGAGAAAACCAAATAGAGAGCTTTGGCAGTCCCATAGAAAATTAATGGGATGGTTGTAAAGCATCTGCACTGTTGATCCATTTTTGGGAGGATAAAAGTTTCCACTTTTGGCAATTGGTGTGGGTCCCAGTGGTTGGACTTTATTGATCAAGAAGTTATCACCTATCTTGTGGCTTGGTGATAATTACTTCCATTCAGAATACATATTTAAGGTAGCCATATACATGAGACTTATGTCAGCTGGAATGACCAAACATCTGTCATGTAGGACATGTTTGGTTGGCATTCATTTGGCCTATAGGAAGAGAGAAGAAGTGGATTAAGCACGGTAAATTTCAACAAGCCCAATCCTTTTTTTCTTGAAAGATTAGCCAGTACCAGAGGCCTTCAGCTTACAACCATCTTCACAATAGGAACACATGAATGCTCATTTGATGAGCAAAAGTGTAACAATGTTTTGAACTTTTGACTTTCAGGCTCCATATCTCACCATGCACTACAGCTTCGAACATGAGACTACCTTCACTTCATAGACAATTATCTTGGCTATCTCAGGCATAAATTTGACTTGAAACTATTTAGCATATAATTAGTTATGTATTCTTGGCATGTCACTGCATTGTTACTGTTTTGCTACTAAAAACCTAAATTTAAATTTTTATTGTTTTGTGGATTCACCTTTGGCTTTTAACACTGCCTGAATCCTCCGGGCATGCTCTCAATCAGATTCAAGCATGTCAAAATCTGATCCCGGGTCTCTTCTACACATTCCCAATGTTGGTGCATACTGGTTGACTCACTTGGGTATGTTTACAGCTTTTTCTTCAGCTCTACCCACAAGTTTTCAATTTAGTTGAGGTCTGGGGACCTGTGGTCAATACAGCACCTCTGCTTCAATGTCATTGAACCATTTCTTCACCTATCTCAATGTATGTTTCAGGTCGTTCTATTACTGGAACACTATGACGTCCTTTTCATATCGATAGAACTCAAGTGTACAAAGAAATTTGTTTTGCAGGATACCCACATATAACTCAGCAATGAGACCACCATTGATCCTGGTGAAGTATCCTTTTGTTGTGAAGCAACCCCATATCATCGGACTTCCTCCACCAAACTTGATGGTTCTTTTAAGTTTTCGCTCCTTTAGCCCTTTTTTCCCTTGTTACTTCCAGACACATTTGTACCCATCAAAACCTAATCTATTGACTTTCCTCTCATTTCCAAATCACCCATTCCCAATCTTCTACTGTACACTTTTCGTACTTCTTTAGAAACTCAAGCCAATGCTTCTTATGACAATACTGAAGTTGAGGCTTCTTCACCTTTTTTAGGCCACCATTCCAAACTAGTGTCTGCATGGACGTCTGTGATCTCTCTATTATGAAGCATAAAAGCTGACTCCAGTGCCGTGTTTGTCGCACCAGAACTGATAGACCTTCTGATGAGCTGACTTATTGACTTGGATATTTTGTTTGGATGTCCACCTCTTGGCTTTTGAATGCATGGATGGACTGTAATTCGTATTCTTCCAACTGTCATGGCACTTACATGATGCAGATGGCAATTTTCTTGGCCAAGAGACCGCTATTGATGAGTTAGATAATGCTGATTCTCTTTTCTTCATGGCTGCTCCTCAATTCAAACCAGTGACCTTTCCCTTGTGAATGAGCCTAATAACACACTGAGCTATTATTAGGGAATGTGAGAACAGGTTGTAATTTGTAGTATACAGGAAGAAAAAGATTTTTCCATCACCAAAAGCAAAACAGTAACAATGTAGTGACATGACAAGATTTTGCATAATTAATCATACGCTAAATAATTGCAAGTCAATTTATGTATGGCCTAGCCAAGAAGATTGTCTATAAAATGATCATAGTTTCTAGTTTGAAGCTGTAGTGGATGGTGAGATATAAAGCTTGAAAGTCAAAAGTTCAAAACATTGTTACCCTTTTGCTTGTCAGTGTAAGTGTGAATGGGTATTATAAGGGATCAATAGGAGGAATAATTGTCATCCTACAACTATTAAAACAGTATGGTCAAGTTTACCATCATGTAAGTCAGTTATGTATATTTTGTTGACATATCTTTCATATATCATCTTACTTCTAATACAATGAGTAGAATAGCAAAGACCTCTGCTTGGGACTAGCAATGATGTAGTACATACCATAAGGGTTTTGGTAAAATTGAATGATAAATATCAGCTTAGTGGATTGAAGAATAACCTCTGGCCAAATTTTCTCCCTGGTGCCTATTTTAAAGTACAAAGCCAGATACTATGATGTTATATTTTCTCCGCTGGGTTTTGCTACAAAGTTCCTATTTGTTTTGTATGACTGTAACATAGGCATAGCCAAGTTTTAGTTTAAAAGTCACTGTTTTCTTTCCCATGGTCTAGAACAAGTTTGATAGACGCTTGATCTCTGTCATACAACAGATTGCCACAGGAGACCCTCCTCGACGTCCTCAGTTGGCTTTGATTGAGAAACGACTTTCTGTCCAAAAAATAGTTAACCACTAAATCATGAGCAATATGCTTCAAATTATTTTAGCCACTATATAGTTAGTGAATTTGCACTGTCACTTTTTGCTAAATTTTGTAGCGTTTGATCACTTTGGCACTAATTACTGAAGGCTTTGACCTTTCTGATCTTTTTCTTTCAGCTCCTTCATCCCCTCAGTCTGAAGAAGGTTCTGACATTGACTCTGAACCAGACCTCCCCTTGAAGAGGAAGCAGCGTAGAAGCAGGACCACATTCACAGCTGAACAGCTGGAGGAACTGGAGAGAGCATTCGAGAGGACTCATTACCCAGATATTTACACTCGGGAAGAACTTGCTCAAAGAGCCAAGCTAACGGAGGCCCGAGTACAGGTAATGCTCACACATCTGCCTATTCAAGAGCAACTGTTACTGGATCAGTATATTATGGAGATGACTTAGTCATGTTTATGGTCCCTGTAGTAATAGTTATCAGTCATTTTCGCCAGAATGGTTCCTTTTCTTGTACTATGAGATACAGTAAAAAAAAAAAAACAAATCTGTGAGTAATAGAAGAAGTGTGAATTATACAGACACTCCAAATTTCCTTCTGCAGATGCTTGTCCTGTTCCACAACAAGTCCAAATTACAAGTACATTTGTTCCCATGTTTTCACTTATAGAAGGATGGTAAAACAATAAAAGGCAAAAAAGGGGATTAAAACTCATCATGTTAACACAAGTAATAAATGTTGTTGTGTTTCCAAGAGCATTTATTTTCACAAGTCGATGACCCTTACCAGGCAAATGCAGGAGGCTTTTTCCAGCTGTTATAATGTGTCTTTAACCCTCTGACTTCACAACATTCCTTATGGCTTCCTCAGATCCCGAGAGACTCATAACCTGTCACACTATTACCATGATCTACAGTCTAACAAATTCCCCTGAACATCTAACATATGGGTCTTGAAATGAGCACAGCATGAAGCGGCATATCACTGTCAGTCAGGACCTCTTTGCTGCTGGAGAGGTGCACGGTGCATCGTATTACAGTGGCAATGAAGGAGTTAATTTACCATGGAGGTTTTCTGATTCCTTGTGGGCGCTTTTTATTAAAGGGACAATGCTGTCTCCCGAGACCAGTAAAACTGGCTGGTTTTTATTTTATAGACCTACAACATTGCTAAAACGTGAAACTGTTTTACTGAACTGACTGATATTTGCACATTGGCTGATAATCGCATGGCATGTGGTGTCAAGAACGAATATGGTTGTTTTTTTAATAGAAAACATCCTATTTGTCAAGACATAAAGAAAGTTTCTTTTAGAGAAAAAAATTCATACTGTATTTCTAATGTAATTGTTATATAGAAAATTCCGTCTTAATAACTATAGATCTAGATGTTCTGGACGCATACGAAACATAAATCACAAAAATCAACAAAACTACATCTAATAAAATAAATTGGAAAGTGCTATTACATAGATGAAGGCTATAACCCCAACCACAATACATCAAGCTCTCCAAAAGACTCTTATCTACATACATTCTGTCATTGCTATTGAAGAAGTCCCAGAAGACACTCGTAGACATGAGATAATGACGTAATCCCAGAGGTTTCCATTCGTCTATTACAAAGTTGTATTGCCTTGTTAAATGGAAGAACAAATGACATTACTTCTTGACTTGCAAGGGAGTAATAAACAAATCAGACATAAAATATGCTTCCATTCATTCCTACATTATGTCTTTTCCCAGACCATAAATCTCCATAAGGTGTCAACAATCATATTGATGGATCTTCCCTGGTGGATACTGTGCATTATTTTGTATCACATCAGTATCAGCCGTTGGAATTTGTGGCTTCACCATGACTCTTATCTTCTGCTATGGCCACTGAAATTGACAACTTGGTGTCCAACTGATTATGTTCGCTCTATATGAATTGATATACAGAGTGTTGTTTCCATCTGCCGCCTCTGATTAAAGGAGACTGCACATAAATAGGATTGAACATTTACTTATTCTCTATAATCTTGATAAATATTTCTGTTATAGGTGTGGTTTAGTAATCGCCGTGCCAGGTGGAGAAAGCAAGCAGGAGCTAATCAGCTAATGGCCTTTAATCACCTGATTCCAGGGGCTTTTCCACCTGCTGGTATGCCAGCTCTGCCAACCTACCAGTTATCAGAGACTTCCTACCAACCTACATCCATACCACAAGGTAAATCCGCATAGATTCAGTAATAAAAAAACCGATGTGACTCCTTATGTTACATATTGAAGCTACAGATTTCTATTTGTAACTTATAATGAATATTCGCTCTTTGTTGCAGCTGTGTCTGATCCAAGCAGCACGGTTCACAGACCCCAACCTCTCCCTCCGAGCAGTGTTCACCAAAGCAGCCTTCCTTCCAATCCTGAGAACAGCTCGGCCTACTGCCTGCCCAGCGGCCGGCATGGATTTTCCAGTTACACAGACAGCTTTGTACCCCCATCTGGGCCTTCCAATTCCATGAACCCCACCATTGGCAATGGCCTTTCACCTCAGGTCAGTGGAGTGTTTTCATTCCTTTAACTGAGAGCCAGAACCGAACAGGCTGGGCACCTGAGGCAAAAAGGGAAGAAATTGCCAAATTCGAACCATAAAGCGTTCTTTATATGAGCCACATGATTCTGTTTTGCAAATTTCCTTCCTTTTTTTCCTCCTCCACCCCCGCACTGGCTACTTCAAAAGCTGTGGCTGGTAGGCTGTCTTTCAAGTGTTTTTCTTCCTTCAAAATAATATAGACCTTTCTGGAGTTAAAAATGACAGTGGCCACAAGGCAAAGAGTCTGAGGGGAACTCCACAACAAAGATCACAATGTCTTACACGGCACGCATCACGAGCAAGAGCTAAGCGTTATTTACTCTAAAGATGTTCCAGATCTTCTGCTCCTCTCTGACCAGTGTGTATGCGTGACAAAATTATCCCTGAGTATACGAGTCCTAAGATCTGCTGAGAATATTCTAAATATGTTTTTTTATGGACTATTAGCATAAATAAAGGGGTTCATAGACTTCTAAATCAGATGAAAAAAATAGAGCAAAATCCAGTGTTATGATCTCTTAGTGCTTCGGAATTTTGAGAAAATAGTATATTGATATCAATATAATATTATGTGAATATTATTGGCTTTTTTTAAAATTATTTTCCATGTGTGCTTCTAGGTTTCAGGGATCCTTTAAAAAAAATAAAAAAAAAATACATAAAAATAAAAAATCCCAGCATCAGTAAATTAAAAGAATGTTGGCACCAAGGGAATATATATGATTCTCAAAGCAATAATTATACTGTTAATTTTCATTCAGAAGAGTTTTGGTGTTCTACTTGGGAATTCCAGTAAAATAAATTGACTTGGTAATTGAGTGTCAAAAGGTTGGTTGAATTTACTACGGTCCACAGCTGCCTGAGGTTGGCTTGACATTGTTAATGTGTGTCTAAACACAGGGATTTTTATTATATCAGAGGGACTAATATTCAGGTGTCTAATAGTTTCTCTGAACGGCATGCAATCTATAATTAAAATCAGGCCTCTTTGTCGGGCTAAGTGGGGGCAGTTTCACAGCTATGAATCCTCCCCAAACACATCTTCCTCTCGGCACTGAGAGGAAACAGAAGGATATTGAGAATGACATAAATGAAAAGTGAAAAGACAATTATACCCAATTACACACTCATCAGCCTGGCTCTAGCACTGAGAGGGCATCTTAATAGGCAGAAAATGAGATTTTAATGGCACAAAGGGGAGCAAAAATAACGACTTGCGTCTCTTCCCTCTCCTCTACGTGAGGTTAGAATCTTGAGACGGTTATAGCTACTCTCTGCTAGACAGTGATAAATCTGTGAAAATATAAAGTTCAAAGACTCCAGAGTTAAAAAGGGTGCACAGTCAAATGCGATGGAATAAACATTACTGCCTATGGGCAAAAAACTCATAAAACCTCCCTTTTCTAACAGTAAGTGTAATTAACTTTCACAGCTTTCTTTCTACTGCATATTAGCAGGAAGCCCAAACTTTTCTGGCTTTTAACACACAGTAGGAGTGAATGACTTTAAAATCAAATAATCATCTTTTCTTAATGTTACGGTATCACATATAAGAAGGCAGCCGAGACCAGAAATTACTTTCTTAATTAATTGGACCAGAAATGTCTTCTACACACAGAGACAAGGCTTTTTTCATCTAAGTATAACACATTGATTTACATTTGGAGCCCAAAAGACTACAAAACGGACAAGGCTATGGAAATTATAACCAAATGTATGCGAAAAAAAAGCTATAGAAAACTATACAGGCCCTTTGGAAGTTGAGGCCTCTATGGAACCCTCAAGTATCTCTGCTCCATAATTCAGATTTTTGTTTTTTTTTCCTTGCGTAGTTTGAAAATTGTAAATGTCCACCCAGAGACTTGAATTTTTAGACTGAATTCCAAAACCGGGAAGCAGATAGGACAATTAATGTTATTTAATGATTTCCAATAGTGTTTGATGTGTAGATACTGAGAAAGCTCATATTTTCATGATGAAATAAAACCACCTGCAGAGGTCATTAAAGTGATGTAGAGTTCCCTCTGGTTTCCTCATCAGCATCTGGGAAACAGAGTATACCGAGAAGTCTGGTCCAAGTGTATGATTATGATCCTCTACTACGAAAAGAGAAACAGATAGGGTGTCAGCTATCATTGGGTTTGTTTTCATTTCCAGTCAACATCTACATTTGGTTTTATATCAGAATCTTCAATTTAGCGCCATGTACTACTGGATATGGAAAGAGGACAGCTGCTATGATTTTTTTATTGGTATATATTGAAGATGTTTGTAGATTAAGTTTGTTATATTTTTGTGCATTTTAATAATTCATTTAATAATCTAATGCTGAGTATAGACATTGAGTTCGGTAACCGTTGATCGTTGATGGCCTGTTTAGATAAGCCGACCAGAGTTATATTTGCACACAATTAACACATAGAGCAATATTGTTCTCAGCAGCTCACATCCTGTTTACACAGTAAAATGTGCTGTAGAGAACAATAATTTTCAAGTCTGCTAAAAATCATTGCACTCCACAAATAACCCTTTGGCTCACTCTTAGGGATGACTGTTAGCCTGCTTAGGCGGCCTGCTTAGTCGGAAATGAGCACTATTTGGAATACTCAGTCCCCATTAGTGCCCCATATAAAATCAACATACATGAATTGACAGACTTGACATCTTACCTGCTTATAATTAAAGGGAAACTCATTTTCTCAATGAAACTATTCATTAGGTTTTACCAATTCTGCAGTGAATTTTCTCTGCTAGAGTTGAGCTTGCTCGTCAGCACCAAAATCATATTGGTCAGCAGTAGAGATGAGCAGACCCAAAGAAGTTCAGTTTGGCAGGTGCAGCCAGACTTTTAAAAAAGTTCAGTTTTGGTCTCGGGATTAACCTGAATCCCAATGGAAGTCACTAATTGTGCAGTTCACATGTAGCCTGCCATAAAAAAATCACTTCCGGGGGCGGATAGGTAGGGTTTTTCCATTTTTTTTTTGCTTGGTGCACATTACATCTGATCATGATGTTGTTACCCCCAGTGTGAGCCATTCAAACACTGCAAGCGGCTCTCACTGGGCTGAGTACCGAGCGTACCCGAGCACAGCAAAGCTCGCGAGACTGATTTGCATACGTAAAGCATCTGATATCCAAACTCAAACTCTGTTTATTTTTTTATAGTCTATGTTCGGTACCAACACCGAACACCAATCCTTGGTTCGCTCATCTCTAGTCAGCGGCTTATAAGCCTGACCCCACACCGTAGGTAACCACTTTGGATATCTTTCTTCTGTGCTATATACTGTATGTGTTGCAAACATTTATCCAGATGTGCTCCGAGCATTTCTACCCATGCATTCAGCAGAGAAATATAGTCAACAATCTTCAGTGATGGTGCAAAGAAATTAGTTGTTCAACTTTTATAGTGCAGTTTGGGGTGAGCAGATGATGGGCCTGGCAGAAAACACATTCCAGTAGCGGTCGTTTTTAGCATTAGCAAGAGTCACATGAGCACAGGAATAAATTATTACTGGCTATATAATTATTTCCATGTATTTTTATTTGAAACATAAAATATTCCAGAATAATTTAGAATATTTGTAGCATTATTATCTATAGAACACTGATATGATGCAACATCCTAAAAAAATCAGAAAACTAAACAGAAAAGGCCAAAAATAACAATAATCTACTAAAATTCTTATTAAATATGTATTTATTACTATGGTTTTCATTAAATATAAGATCTCTTTATAAAACAGCAAAAAAATCTTCTGAATCCTGTACCGGAAAGCAGTTTGCTAAATCAATATCATTATAAGAGTCAGTCAGTTAATGAAATGCATAAATTTCCATTATAGCATCACATGGTCCGGAGCAGGGGTCCATAACCTTTGTCTGGCATCGCTCTGTAAGGGCATGCTTCTCCTTTCCTGTTTTGTCTGTTCCTCTATGGTCCAATATATAAAGTTAATGATTTTTTGTGGCCGGTTGACACTTAGTTTAGATGATTTGCACAGAAAATGAGCCCTCCACCTCTTGATATGTATAACATAAACTATTCTAGAGGACGCACAAGTGTGTCACAAAGAGCTTGAACCAGCCGAGAAAACAGTGAGAATTTAATTATTGTATCCTAATGGCTTGTGAAAGGGGTTACCTACACTTGTTTAAAAAAATAAATAAATAATGGCACAAAATGCCGAAAAATGAGGAAGAAGAGAACCATGTAAAAATGTCATGTATGGAAAATCCATTCAAGATTATTTCTGGGACCTCTTTGCTCCTATTATTTAGACCCTCTCAGACCCTTAACCTCAAATAAGTTGTCTAAGCAAATGTTATTGATGATCTTTCCTTTGGATAGGACGTAAATATCAGATCATTGTGGGTCCAACACCCACCACTACCAGCGATCACCTGTTGTTCGATCCAGTGGTGGCTAGAGCTAACCAATGAATGGAGCTAAACAGCACAGATCTATCACTGGCGGACACAGACAGAAAAGGGCCCCTGTGCAAAAACAGTAAATGGGCCATTTATAGTCCAATAGCTCATATAATGCACAATTCACAGGTTGCACCAATGATATGTCTGCCACTAAGCTCTATTCAATGTGTAGAGTGATGCGACTACAGCATCTGTTCAAGAAAATATCTGATTTGCAGTACCTGGGCACCAGCTAATAGAACTTCATAATTAGGGTGCTGGATTTCAGATCACACTGATCTGATATTGATAACCTATTCTAAGGATATTTTCGTAAAGGTTGATATAGCCCTGTAAAGCCTGCTTTACATGTTGCAATTTCGCATACGATATCGTATGCGATTTGCAACGCCCCCATCGTATGTGTGGCACGTTCAATTTGTTGAACGTGCCGCACAAACGATTAACCCCCATCACACGTACTTACCCGTCCATACGACCTGGATGTGGGCAACGAACGTCCACTTCCTGGAGTGGGAGGGACGTTCGGCGTCACATCGACGTCACGTGGCAGCCGGCCAATAGAAGCGGAGGGGCGGAGATGAGTGGGACGTAAACATCCCGCCCACCTCTTTCCTTCCGCATAGCCGGCTGGAGCCGCGGGAGGCAGGTAAGATCTGTTCAATGTTCCCGGGGTGTCACACACTACGATGTGTGCTGCCTCGGGAACATTAAACAACCTCATGTTCAATTCATGAGGAATGAACGACGTGCATGCGATGAACGGATTTTCGTTCAATCGCAATCGCACGTACCTGTCACACACTGCAATGTAACTTACAATGCCGGATGTGCGTCACTTACGACGTGACCCCGCCGACACATTGTAAGATACATTGCAGCGTGTAAAGCAGGCTTTAGACCCCGTTTATTTCATAGCATAATTATGGTATGTCTACTTGCTTGAAATGTGAATGATTGTGAATTTTACAAAAAAAAATTATTCTTCAGAATATGGATTCTTTCAATTCTTCCATTCAAATTAAGGAAAAAAATGGCACACAGTTGTGTATGCTATATTGTGTGAACTGTAGAGAATTGGAAAAAGGTTAAAAGAAAATTACTTCACTGCTCACCTGTTCCTACAACCTGACATCCATTTCTCTGTACCTCACCTTTCCAATTTCCTCCATTGCCTTCAACCTCTTTGGCCTTCTTCACTTATTCTGGGGCTTAATACACCACAACGTTATGACCAGTGTTGCCCGAGGTCTAGCCTGTAGCCTCAGGGAGCTCCATGATGTATGCCATGACGGTACGGTGCACAAGGATGTCAAAGGCCTAGTTGGCACTGGAAACCCCAGCATAGATTTAAGCAGGCCAAAAAGGAGGCAAACAATAGGGAAAAGAGAAAAGAAGAGGTGCAAAGGACCTAATGGTTCAGATGGCTGCGGGACAGATGAGTAATCATTTTTTCATAATATATATATATATATATATATATATATAAAATCTACACTTCTTATGGAACCTCAGGGCTTCATAATGAACTTTCAATTTGCATCAAATTTACCTGTTAGATTTGAGTAATTTGCCAAATTGAAATCTGCCAAGATTTCATCATCTCATCTAACTGCAGCTGCATTAGCTGTTCAGCTTGGGAAATCCCGTAGAGGTGTAGGGTAGATTAAATACACATGATGGAGATGTCCTTATAAAAGTTAGAAAGGTAGAATCTGCCATCACTTGATTCATGCCCGTGTGAACATGACTAAGGAATTCACAGCCATTCTGCGCAGCGGGAATAGCACAGAGCAGGTGGCACCATTTTTCATAGAACCGGGCCTGCATCTGTTTCCCATCACAATAGAGCAGGGCTCTGGACATCTTCAGGACAACGTGTCCGGCTTCCTGTGGAGAAAGCTTCTGTAAATTACACGCTACACATGTGTGAGGGTCAAACATGGATAAAAAGCATAAAACTAATGTTAACCCCTCTCATTCTGGATTGTACAAAAGACAGAAAAGGTAGAAATAATGCAATGTGCATGGGAAAGAATGGGGACAGAGAACTGATCACTTACACCCACAGGTCACACACAGAAGATTTGGGGTCCAATTTATTAAGATTGACATTTTGTTCATAAGTCTTAACAAATGTACTTACGGAGTAAGAAGTGCCAAATTCATTAAGAGGCATATGAATTAGAAATATTTGTCCATTCCGGAACTGGATCACTTTTCTGCCACAAATGGTATAAATTTGGGATGAATTACATCCCAGCCAGTGTCTGCAGTCTTTGGCGAAACTGGCAAGGACTTGTGTGAAAACATCAAAAGTTACAACATATTTGTGCAATTCCCAATTAGGCAAACGTTTTACGACATTAGAATTAATTTTTTACTCCAGAGAACTTGTGAAACCCTCTTGATGAATGGAGTGCTTAGCCTTTTTAGTCCTAAGCCAACATTCATAAAACAGAGTAAAGCAAGTCTCAAACTAATCAGTGACATAGTTGTAACATCAGACCCCTATTGACATATTGGGATATGTTTTAAAAATGTCTTCCAACAAAAGAATCTTATTTTTTGGTCATAGTAGAATACTTAATGTATTTGCATACTTGACATTTTTAAAGAATTGTTGGGTTCTTACATCTAATCTTTTATAAGAGAAATGGATTCTACAGATTATTGGTAAAATTAATATGAGATTAATATTCTTAGAACGTGGTGACTGAAGCAATGTCACCTTAATGTCTATCCTGTAAAACATTGTTACTTGGCATATTTTTCTGAATTGTTGCTTTTAGATTGTAGATCTGGAAATAATGTCAAATGTTCCGAAAAGCTCCTATGAGTTGGGTTGAACTTTACAGCATAATCTAAGTGAAGCATTTTAGTGCGGATTTACCATTAGATGCCATTTTTAACTGTTTGGTTTCCATGTGGTTCTGCTTTATGGGACCATTGTTGAGATGTGTTGGCCTATTATATGGTTTGCAATGGGATCCTTATTACATTATACATGTCTTTAGGAAAATATATTCACTATTAACTCAGTTACGGATGCTGGCAATTTTGAGCAAGGCTGATAGCTTTCAAGTGTGTGAGAGATTTTTCTCTGAGGTCTGCTTCTGCAAACACTGCTGCCCGACTCCTTACTGTGGAAACGAGAGCTTCTCTGGAACCGGAAACAAAACCATACTCGCTAGTTTAGCAAAAAGGATTAGACCGAGGTGACTGTGCCCTTCCCTTATTTCTGTGTTTAGGTGAAAAGGTCAAGAAAAAAAATACAGGGGTCCTTGAGCCTCGGGCTACTTCCCTTTTTTAGCTTTCAAACAGACATGAGCAGGAAAATCAAATTATTGGGATGCTAATTCAGTGCAGGTAGATTCTTGGTGCAATAGAGTTCATTGCAAGAGGAATATGTTTTTGTGAATTCCTCTGGGTTCATTATGCATGCCTTCATTTCTTCCACGTTTTCTTGCACGTAAGATTTATTGATCCACCAGCAGCGCTTTTTGCCTTAGATAACATAGGGCACAATATATGATTTGGATGGGCAGTGGACTTTATACTGTCGGATCAGAATGTTAAACCAAGAACCTCATGTTCAGGTATATAAATTTTTGCCTAGCGGCATTAGATCAAAGTATAATTTGTGGATGTGCGATTTCATATCTTTTTCTACAGCTAGTGCATGTGATTTGGGTATTCACACCATTTTCTTTAGACTGGTTAAAGCAATACCACTGACTCCCAGTTACCCAACACCCATGCCAAGCTGCACTACCATTACAAATGGCATATGGTCACAAGGACATGCGAGTGGGATTAATAAAGTGTTTATAAACGTTTGTTTAGCCAACAGCTATTTCTCACGGTCCTCAATAAAACGTGCAAATCCCGTTAGCCAACCTTTGGCAATGTCTTATCTTCCCATTGATATTAGGGGAAAGTTGAGAAGTCCCCTATCCTTAAAAATAAGCCCCAACAGTGGGTTCAGCTGATTTGTCTCTAATGTATATGTGGACTCTTACAATATCATTGGTGGTAAGAACAAATATAAGAATTTTTGTATGATTATTGTAGTATATCTGTATTGGATATTACATATCCTAGTTCCTTTACATTATGCACTGTGTGTTTATATACATATATAATATCATGTGGAGAAGTAAAGAATACTAAAAAGGCTTTTTTTCCCCACAGGTAATGGGTCTCCTTACTAATCATGGAGGTGTACCTCACCAACCTCAGACTGATTATGCCTTATCGCCGTTAACTGGAGGTCTTGAGCCAAGCACTGCTGTGTCAGCAAGCTGCAGCCAGAGACTAGAGCATATGAAGACATTGGATAGTCTATCAACATCTCAGTCATACTGCCCGCCAACCTATAGCACATCAGGATACAGCATGGAGCCTGTAACGGGATATCAATACAGCCAGTATGGACAGAGTAAGTATACTTCATAAGTCAGCAATCTGTGCCATATAGTCATTCCTTCACTCCATAAATACTCAGAAGCAGGAAGTCTTTAGCAATCTTCAGCATCAAATATGGAAGGTCACAGATTACCTCCTAAGATTGAAGTATATTTTAACTGTTTCCATGCATGCAGGGGACCCGATCCCTTGCAACGAGCTGACGTTTTCCTATCAGATAAAGCACAAAACAAGAAACATTGTGGCTTCCAACAGAAGGTTGATGACTTTCCCTTTCTCACTGAGTCTCTTTTGTCTCCGGTGCCCGTTGATTGTTCTCTGAAAAACATCTGTTGCATAATTATTTGCTTAAGTGATGTCAAAGACATCTTGAGGTGATTACGTGCCGAGACATGAGACCTGACCGCCATTAGGTAAAACAGAAGGTTTTGCCCGACATGCAGTAACCACGGGCATGCCCCTTATTAAGAACACATGTCTTTAATCAAGTCAGTTCAAGAGTCATTAAAGTATATGATCACATATTCTGAAGAGTTTGTCAAACTTGTCCTGGGAATAAAAATATTAGCCCTATTCTTTGATATCCCAGTATTACATGTGACAGTGTCAACCTATGGTTCAGGCTGGCTCTTTAAGTGAATTGGTCTTAAGTCTTCTAAACATCTCTCTCTATTTCCTACAGGTGCCTTTCATTATCTGAAGCCAGATATTGCATAGAGTGACTGTCTATCTGATGGTGTTAGAACCGGATGTTTGGTCAAGATGGATATTCTCATCAATTAGCAGCACCAACTGGGGCTTGACTGCAAGGACAATAAATAGATGATAAAGACTTCTTTTATGCAGTGAAGTGGATAATGAAAGATATTATACTTCAGCTGGATGTTTAGGACAAAATTGTACATCCTACCGTTCCCCTGGAATGACTTATCTGAAAACGGGGCAATTGTTCCAAGCATGGAAGCCACAAGTGTATGACTCAACTGAGTTCCGCTTTGGAAGTGAAAGCTTTTCCCAGGTTCTACAAGAGAATAAAAGAAGAATATTTTATTATTTTTGGACCCTGGTTAGTAACAAACGATGAGACAACTGTTAGCGAGAAGCCTTTTTATGTCGGACCAAGCCTCATGGCACAGAGCAGGGAATATAGAGGATTTTGTGCCTCTTGGGGTTGGTCATGGTGATTTGACTGTATAGATAACATTCCATACTACAAATACAAGCTTGATCATCCACTTGTTATTTAGGGTTGACGTAAATATTCAAACAATGCCGAATGTTTATTAAGACTTTACTAGGATTAACACCCAGCATTTAAGAACTGGCAAATACATTTGGCGTGAGAAATAAATAACAGAGAGGTGAACGCCCAGCGCCAAATTCTGACTGAAAGACATTGATTTCATGGCTGTCAATCAACGTGCAATAACATACCTCACTTCAACATCCCTTTCATGTCTTACAAATACAATGGGATTGTATTTTTCTCTAAGTTTATTCATATTCAAGATAAAAAAATTGTTTAAAAGAACAGAGAGTCCTCAGTGGTTGATACCTTTTAATGGCTAACTGAAAAGATGGTAATAATTATCTCTACTGGCTAACACGGTACAAAGATATATTTTACTTGTTTCATATTCAAGGACATTTCTGGAGCTAGATTTGACATTTTCTACAAGAAAGCCACTCTTTCTATTTTATAATACAGTAAGAAGGCATTCCACCATTACGTCCGTTGTATGTTTCTATAAGAGTATGCCGCCTGTGGACTCTTTCTTTTTAAATGTTTGATTTGGAAATCCGTCATGTCTTTGGCAGAATTTCTTAGGCAAGGAATGATGGTGCTTAGTAACTGATCATTATTTTACCATCCATAGGGGGGAGGCTTTTGCCTGCTTTAAATTATTTTGATTGGTTTAAATAATTATATAACATGGTAGCACCAAGTCAGGCTGGAAGCTCCTGATAAATCTGATCATTTGGTTAATTAGAAACTTAGCTGAACATTTTCTCTTTTAAACCCTGCAGATTAAGGATTACAATTTAATTTAATTTTAAATAATCTACCTTTAAAATAGAGGAGAAAACCATCTGAGACCTGAACTATCTTTCCTATAATTTGGGCAATCTGTTATACCTAGTGCAGAAAATGAGAGGAGGTACATGACAAAGGAATTAAAAAAAACACCAAAGAAAGAATTCTTGAGTCATGAAATTCCCCTGTGGTAGGCACATCGCAGTCTATCAGTCTTTGCCTTTGGAGTGTTCCTTTAAGGAACTGCATTTGCATTACGCCAGACTTTCCTATATAAATTACATATCGCCAATCTGAGAGGCAACAAGAGCCTCTTCTAAAATTCAAGAGATTGCTGCATTAATCCGGAATTGGTCATTAATTTGTATAGAACAGGTCCACATTTGGAAAAAAAACATGGAAGTGTCTACAAACTGCTTTCGTTGCTTAATCGGAAGGCAAAAAAAGGGGTACTCGATTGTCTTATATTGAAAATGTACAAAAAAAATGATGTTAGGTGGTTGAAATTTTACAATCTTATTTATTTCTTCGCTTTCTTGACAAGTGAAGCGAGGTAGAGCACAAAATACATTCCTTTAAGAATGATGGGTAATTCGTTAGGGATCTAGTTAGGTTAGTGATGAGATCACGCTTTCGTCTTAGAGGTGATGGAAGAAGTTAAATTTTATCTGTGTGCAGTCGGAATTTCCGGCAACAGATGCTGCAATATGTTTCATGTAATAAAGTGCAGTAAATATTTACTATTTATAATAAAACCATTATAAATACATAAGACACAAAGTTGTTTTCTTAATGGCTGTGTGTGGCGATGTCTAGATGTATGGATGTATATGGAATAAATCATGTTTCCAGGTAACCCAACTTTCCAATAATACCTGTATTATTATTTCCACAACTAGAGAGGAGCAAACCTGAGGTTCAATTTTCGAACCGAACACCAACTTAAAAAAATCAAGGTTCGAGTTCAGTATTCGGATGCTTTACATGCAAACTTAACTTGCGCGAGCATCTCTGTGCTCAGGTAAGCTTGGTGCTCAGCCCTGTGCGAGTCGTTTGCAGTGTGTGAACAGCTCGTACTGGGGGTGATCACATGTAGTGTGGAACAAAAAAAAAAATTGAAAAAGCCCACCCACCCTTCTCTGGAAGGGATCTGTTTATGGCTGGCTGTATGTGGACGGAGACTCAAAATGTCAATCAGTGTTTCCAAACCTCAACATGCAAGCTTTGGTCACGTAGAGGTTTGGTTTGTTTATGACCAGCGAACCAGACCTCCAAAGTTTTGCTCATCTCTATCCACAACAGCTGATAATTAAAAAACACCATAGTGACCATAGTTGGACTGGGAAACCTGGCATCTGTAGCATCATTAAAAGCAACCAACTTTCAAGACCTGAAGAAGACCCTATATAATGTCTAAACATCTGTAATCAACTGTTGGCACAAAAATAAATGTTGGAACCTCTTTTGAATTTTACTAGACTGAAGAAATTTATTTTGACATTTTATAGCTTCAGTTTTGACCAAGATCAATATGTCTAAAACTACAGTATCAAGGTGCAAAATTTTACATCTTCATACAGGAAAATTAAGAGACCTTATGCGGGCATCACATGAGACGAGCTATCGCGCGATGCATCGTCGGGGTCACGGTTTTCGTGACGCACATCCGGCATCGCTTGTGACGTCGTTTCATGTGACACCTCCGAACGACGCAGAATTGCTCACAAATCGTGAGTCGTGCACTCGTCGCTTATTTTTAAAAAATTGTTTATTTTTAATGGCGCCGGTTGTTCATCGTACCCGGGGCAGCACACATCGCTTCGTGTGACACCCCGGGAATGATGAACACAGTTTACCTGTGTCCCGCGGCTCCCACTGGCAATGCGGAAGGAAGGAGGTGGGTGTAATGTTTACGTCCCGCTCATCTCCGCCCCTCTGCTTCTATTGGCTGGCCGCTGTGTGATGTCGCTGTGACGCCGAACGTCCCTCCCCCTTCAGGAAGTGGATGTTCGTCGCCCACAGCAAGGTTGCTCAGCAGGTAAGTACGTGTGACGGGGATTTATCGACTTTGTCCGCCACGGGCAACTAATTGCCCGTGACGCACAAACGACGGGGGCGGGTACAATCTCTCATGGAATCGCATGATAGATCGTACCGTGTGAAGCCCGCATTAAACAGTAATCATCTTTTGTTGTTCTCTAAATCAACAGTACATGGGAAAATAAGAAACTTTGTAAAATATCTTTTCAGAAGATTCTGCTTCTTTCTCTTCTTGCAATGATTATTCATTCTCAAAATTCTAAATTTAAAGAGTAACTTTTTCTTTTCTATAAATCAATGGTACTCATGGAAATAAGAAAATGTGTAATATAACTTATCAAAATCCGCTTCTTTCTCTTCCTGGACTGATCATTCACAATTCTTCAATTCATGGGGTAAAAAGTGTGTTTAGTGACTACAGATTTTCTCATTACCGAGATTGGAGATGACAGGTGGTGCTCATAAAGTTTTACTGAAAGCTGTTATTGTCATTTTAGATTAACTCTCAGCAGAATGTCGGTGTCTGCCTCTAGCTCCTCCCCTCTCCACAGAATTTAATAAGCACCAACTGTCACATGTTGGAGATTCGGTCACTTGGATCCCAACGATCCTGAGAATAGAGGTCCAGAACCACGATCTAGGGGTTTTGCAGACACATGTAGTGTATAGCGTTGGGGTGCTAAATATTTTTTGATCCAGGAGCCACATGGTCATACTGAACCAATCCAAAAGGCAGAAAAAATTTTTAAAGGGTGACTTACATTAATATATCAGCAGAACCAAGTTTTGAGAATTTTAAAAGGATTTGGAAAGTTTTTGCTAAAACTCCCTCCACTGTGATGCTACATGATCAGAATCACCGTCAGTGCAGGAATACATCACCATCTTAGTACATTGATCAACTGCAGTTCCAGGTCAGCCCCATATACACTTGTATTACATGAACCTACAACTCCCAGTATGTCCTCTACAATGGAAAGGAGCTCTTGGGAGTTGTTGTTATCAGTCATCAGACTGTGGCCCATACAGGAACCAAAGTACTGATGATACATAGTCAGTAAAGCATGTCAAAAGAAAATGATTTTTACTATGATCATGATTAAGGGTGTGTTTTCACCTGAAACGCGTAGTGCTGGTCATGTCATTCTCTGTGTCTGCATGATGAAATAGAGACGTGATTCTTTGCCTGAAGAGCTGGACATCCTCTTTTTTCTGCATTTCATTGGGCTGTGGCAGTGCCTGTCCGTGCTCCAGGACGGAATCGGGATTGAGCCTTACACGGTGAGCTGATTCATATAAATTGGGTGTAGCCAGGATGGCTGATGCAGACTGGATGACTTGTTCAGGCTGGTACGGAGGGTACAGCTGATATGGCAGGTGTAGCAGGTACAGCAGGGATGGCAAGTACTGATGGGTGCAGCAGGTAGGGCAGGTACTGACAGGTACTAGCAGGTGCCATAGGAACAGTAGGTATGGCAGGTTCTATAATACAGGTACGGTTTACCGAGCACAGGTACAGGTAAAAACACAGGATATAGTAATGGGACTTGACAACTAGCAACGTGTCTCTAACAATACACCACATTGCCCAGACACCTCCCAAAGGGGGAGGATGACTTAACTACCATGAAGGTTAACTACCAAAATGCATAGTCCCCACCCCCATGTTTGTCTTCTATCCCTATGTTTGTTTTTCTATAACTTTTTTAAGCTAATTAATAAAGACATGTTTTTATAATTTTTTTAGACACTTTTTTCCTCAGTGGAAAACACTCCTCTCTCCTTCCTTGAGATCCATTTTTGTTGCTGAATTGTGTACACCAAATTCCTGGAACAAATCGGCATCTCCTGGCAAAAAAACGCATCAATATCGTATCTAAACGTAATGCGGTTTTGATGCGTTATTGATGAGGTTTTTTTTGCCAGAAGATGCAGATCTGGTGCAGGAATTTGATGTATAAATTTCAGCACCATATCTGTATCTCTTGGGAAAAAAAACCCAAACAACCATGGTTTTCTGCAAGGAGATGCAGATCTGACTGGACTGAATGAGGTCACCTGAGGTCAGTTTACCTGCGGTCACAGGTGTGGTACTGTGGGAACCTCCAGCTGTGACAGCAGATAAACTGAATGATGTGACCACTCACAGCTGCAGCTCATTCAGTCTCTGCCTGAAGCCACAGCGTGCGGTACTGTGCCCACACTCCGCAACTTCAGTATGTAGCACAGTCGGGATCGTTGTGGGACCTCATGTGGATTTTGTCAGAATTGGATGTTTTGGGGTTAATAAATTAAAGAAAGAAAGTTTTTTTATTTTATTTCAAATAAACAATTTTTTGGTGTTTGTGCTTATTTCTTTTCAATCACAGTATTAGTAATGCAGGGGGTCTCATAGACACATCTCAACACTAATCTAGGGCCTAGAGGCAGCTGTGAGCTATTATTAACCCCTTATTACCCTAATTGCCACCGCACTAGGGCAATCGGGTGAGCTCATGCGACAATTCTGGGTGGCTGCTCTTTTTAGGCTGGGGGGCCCAATAACCATGGCCTCCCAAGCCTGAGAATACCAGGAGCCAGCTGTGGGTTTTACCTTGACTGGGTATCAATTGGGGGGGCCAGATGTCATTTTTTTAAATTATTTATTTAAATAATTAAAAAAAGGCAGCATAGGGTCCCTCTTATTTTGATTCACAGCCAAGATAATCACACGGCTGGGGCTTCAGCCCGTAGCCGTATGCTTTATCTGCACTGGGTATCACATAATGTGGGACTTTACACTAATTTATTTACTTATTTATTTTTACACCACTACACAGACAGCATGGGTGCCGTCTGACTGCACCCAATCAGAGACGCTGGGACTGCTGTGCAGGTGAAGCAGTGAGTATGTACAGTATGAGTATTAATGAGCAGACCCGGAAGCAGTGTGACAGCCAAGCGGGTAACTTGGTAAGTATAAATGTCCTGCTTTAATCAACCTCGCCCTTTCTACGACCATTTTACAGCACAATGTTTGGGTCTCCATAGACTTATATGAGGTTCAGCGTCCAGGTAGGTGTTCAGGTTCAAGTCCGGTTCCAAACCGGATTTATTTTTATTTTCGTTTGGCTTGACTCGCCGAACTCCAACATTTGAGTGTTTGCCTATCTCTGGTTCTGACAAAATCAGAGTTTATTTTAGATTTAGAATACAACAGAGCTGAGAAAGCTACCTACAACCACACGAGGCTCTATATTTACAATGTCAATAGACAGTGAGAGGACGTGTCCCACTACCAGACACTCCCTGCTGTAGGAATGATAATGTTCTGGTGCTAAAACAATCACTGCAAGAAAAGAACAGCATGAAGCTTGAAAAGAGACACCTAGATGAAATCTGTGTTTTACCCCTACAGCATGCTGTTTTACATAGCAAAAACCTGTTGTCAGATTCACATTAAATACTTGAACACTTAACTCCTCAATGTCCTGTGACATTCCAGAACACAATGACATTGATGCATTTGAAGGGGTTCTACAGGCTAAGGAATAACATAAGTTATAACAGGTATTTGCAGATAGCTGTAGTGTGGACTGTAGCGTCAATTCTGTGGCGCCCTGGACTACCCAGGTTGTCACAGGTAACACACACACACACCCCCACCCCCACTAGACAGTAACATTAGCCAAACACAAAACCCTTGTTGCCTCCCTCTAGAGTCTGATGTCCACACCAGGTAGGGCAGAGCCAAGCGGTTGGCCCCACCCACCAAGGAGTTCACAGGCCTGGAGGCGGGAAAGTGACACAACAGTGGAGGAGGTTGAAGTGAGAGGAGTAAAGTGGAGAGTGTCTGGGTTTGTGGCCCAGGCACTGACAACAAGGTTGGCAGACGGTGGTGGCCGTCTGCAGGAGTGGTGAATCAACGCGGAACCGTAGGACCGGGGTCGGGCGGTGGCCCGCCGGTACTGACCGGGGAGCGAAGTGAAGCCAGCACACACAGGCAGGGCCATCGGACCCCGACTAGGCTTGGAGTCGCCGTGAACAGTCAAATCCGAGTGTGACAGGAACCCCAGGGGTTTCCTAACAGCCAAAGACCCGTTAGAAGGCAATCGCTCGCACCTTGAGGGTATACAGCTACCGCCTAAGGCTAGAGACCCAAGGGCCAGCGCCTGCGCCAAACGGGCTCCTCCGGCATCCATACACCGGGGAGCGGACTACCGTTGGGGATCCATCATAGTCAAACAGTACACAAAGGTGCAGGAAAGACAGCCGCCATCACCTGTCCGGGGAGAGAAACAGCAGCCGGCTGCGGGACCCGTCCATCCAGCCGTTTGGTTTACCGAGGACTTTGTGCATCTCTTACTGAGTGAGTACACCTGTGCCATCCGGCACCGCGCCGCGTTGTCCCTGCAACTCTGCACCTCACCAACCCTGCCTCCCCATCACACCATCGGGCCCCGGGACCACCGACCCCTACCCACGGAGGGGTGAAAACAACATCCCAGCTGCTCCCTACCATCACTCCCGGGATCCCCGTCACCAGCAGCGGTTGGTGCCCATCTTCACCACAACCCGTGGGTGGCGTAACGGACTAAATTCCCCAAACCAACCACCCTTTTCAATCACGGGCGAGGAGCGCCGCTCGAGTCCCCGGATCCGGCCTACCGCTCGAACCACCGAGCAGCAGTCGCAGCAGCGCCAGACCCGAGCGTTAGTGAGCGCAGCGGCGGTGTCCTCCCCGCCTTCGACAAAACTTGGCGTCATGAACAGGATTGAACCCATCTACTTACCAGTAGATGTGCGCCTTGTGATCTCCGCCGGCGGTGTCCAGCCGAAAAAATTTGAAGCGCCGCTGTCTTTGGCGCGAAGGTCTCCCGCTCGGGCGCGAACACGAAGCCCCCCCCCAACAAGCGGAAGTGCTGAAGAAAACCAAGGGGGGGGGCAGGTGTGTGTCTGCCTAATGTAGCCGAGGCTATAAAAGCGGGGACGCCAGGACTCTGCAAAGCTACCCAGTTCCTGGAAGACGCTTGCAACATGTCCGCACCACCTGAGAGGCCTGAGTCTATGGAGCCTGCCCCCGGGACGGCGGCTTGGCTGAATACCCAGGTGATGCTGTTGTGCTGTCGTAACCGGGCCCAAGTACGGGACCTGCTAAATTGCTGGACCGCTGAGATGGAGGAGCTGGCTGCGGTCGTGTGGGCGCATGAAATAGAGGCCATGCTAGAGGAGCTGGTGAGTGACCCACACCCTTGTGTCACTGAATGACCGGCCACTGCAGCTGAAGGACTCGGTCTACCCCTGGCCTAAGCAGGGCCCACTGCATCGCCTGTGCTGACCGCCCGAACAACCCCGCTCAGGCCGCCATCCCCGATGGAGATGTCGGAGTCCGTGTTGCCCTGCCAGGGCCCGGAGACCCGAGAAGACGCCCGCCCACCAATGGCTGGAGCGGTTGACTCGGAAGAACCGAGGGCGGGCCTCCATACACCGGCTGACGATGGGTCACTTGCCACTGAGGAGCCACGAGTCTGGGCTCAGCTGGAAACTGTTACCGACCTGCCAGGTCCCACCATTAACCCCCTGGAGTCAGATGACAGCGGCTCGGGGCTGACACGGAGCCTGTCTCGGAGGAGGAGTCCTCGGCTTGTATGACATGGAGGCCACTTACATCCCTCGGAGCGGAAATAATGGATACCGGGCAGCCCTTCCTCGTCGCGCCTGCTGTGCGCTGGAGGGGCTGGAACCCGTGTTTCTTCACCTGGAGCCGGGTGAGGAGTACGGAAGTGAGCAATAAAGGCAGCGGTCCACCGTTGCATACAGTTGTCCCCCGTTGGGACCCCCAGCACCGTTAAATATGTGAGTGAATGACAATAATCATCCAAAAGATCATCTGATCATCTACGTGATTATCCCGGCTGTTGCCGGCAAGTTGTCCCCGGAGGGACTCTGTGTGTTTTTACCACCCACATGCGAAACTGCTCATGATCATGGCTGAGAACTGGCAGGCCACCCACGAACTGGTGGGCTTGTAAATAGTATTGTGGGATGGAAACCGTTGCCGCCTCCGGAGAGGCAGATTGGAGGAAGGGCCCGCAGCAGAGCAGGCTGGGGCCCGGCCACCACCAGGACCGGTGGCCATCCTCCGGGGGTCAGGGGTCCCCCTGGACATGGGGTCCCCTGAAGTGACAATCGGGTGCGAGTAACCGTACTCGTTCTCGCTCGGGCAGCCTGAACCTGGACTGGGGTCAAGGGGTGCTGCCCACTTCTTAGGGGCAGCATCAGGGCTAGGTTGCTTGCGTGGGAGAGTGGAAGACATCCGACTGTCCGTCATTATTAAAATTGTTTTTATGTGCAACGTTCAAGTGACCCCCCCCTGACAAAAATGCTTATGTTTTATATGTTTACATGTTAATTTATATTTTACAGTTGAAAAATAAAACTGGTGATGGACGGGCAGCCTGCGGACGGTCTGCATTTCACCAAGGGGGAATGTGGCACCCTGGACTAACCAGGTCGTCACAGGTAACACACACCCCCCCCACCCCCACTAGACAGTAACATTAGCCAAACACAAAACCCTTGTTGCCTCCCTCCAGAGTCTGATGTCCAAACCAGGTAGGGCGGAGCCAAGCGGTTGGCCCCACCCACCGAGGAGTTTACAGGCCTGGAGGCAGGAAAAGTGACACAACAGAGGAGGAGGTTGAAGTGAGAGGAGTAAAGTGGAGAGTGTCTGGGTTTGTGGCCCAGGTGTCGCGGGCGGGGAGGACGCCACTGCGCTCGCTAACGCTCGGGTCTGGCGCTGCTGCGATGGCTGCTCGGTGGCTCGAGCGGTGGGCCAGATCCAGGGACTCGAGTGGCGCTCCTCGCCAGTGAGTGAAAGGGGTGGTTGGTTTGGGGGATTTAGTCCATGACGCCACCCACGGGTCGTGGTGAAGATGGGCACCACCGCTGCTGGTGACGGGGATCCCGGGAGCGATGGTAAGGAGCAGCTGGGATGTTGTTTTCCCCCTCCGTGGGTAGGGGTCGGTGGTCCCGGGGCCCGATGATGTGATGGGGAGGCAGGGTCGGTGAGGTGCAGGGTTGCAGGGA